>NW_015150645.1:1113884-1119729 GCF_000732505.1 Cyprinodon variegatus
TTCTCTTGCATGGTTGTTCACATTTCCAAACATATGCTATTTCTATGTGAACTCCTATGTGAACTGCATTCAGACAACTTAAGTGTCCCGCATGCGCAGTAGCGGACGCAATGAAGTCGCAAGCGAGCGTGCTGTGTGTTTGCACAAGTAAACATGGATGATAGTGCTGGAGCGCATCTTCCCAAACTCAGCCAGTGACTTGTGACCTGGTAAGATGCAGGTCGTATTTGATTAGATATGTATCGGATTCAGGACCACATAGCCAAGTGACCTGAGGCGCATTGGAAAAAATTGGATGTGTTTTGTTCAGACTGTCATGACAAGATCAGATACAGGTCGCATAAGGCAAAAAAAAAAAAAAAAAAATCAGATTTGGGTCACTCCAGACTGCAGTGTGAATGTAGCCTGATAGAGGTCAGATTTTATTATAAGTATGAAAGACCCAATTGACTGGATTTCATCAAAAATAATAGAGCTAAGAATCAAGTCTGAACCTAACCCTAGTTTGAATTATCTTTCCATTGTTCATTTAATGACTGTTGATGTTTTTAACACACCATTTATTTATTCATAAATTTATTTCAGAAAATTTGATAAAAACAAAAATATTATGTTGTCTGTAATTTCATTATAAAAACGCACATATATATATCTGTCTGTCTAATTTTGGAGGTTTGCTGGGATCTTCTGTGTTCTAATATAAGGTTCACATTATCATGAAAAATGATTAAAAAAAGAAACATCAATTTTTTTAATCCTTAGGGGCTTCAGTGAAGGAAACACAATACGATTTTACTTCCATAGACATAAGATATATCTATATTTACACCACATATATAAGTAAGAATCTTATTTTTATGAGAAGTTTACTGGAAAGACAGTGCAAATGTAAGTTGTTATTAAACTGCTGCAAACATAGAAAGCCACCATGATGCTTAGAGATTTCTAAAGGGTACTCAACACTGCCTGCTTCTTGTTGTGCTGAAAAACAGAAAGCATTTTGTGTGGTTACATTTCCATTGCATGAGGAGAAAATTTCAATTTCAGTTAAAGTAAAATCATGGGTTCTATTGGTCTTCTGATGGCATATTTTGCTTTTAAAAAAGCCTTTAACTTTTAGCATAAATTTGACGCTGTTGTGCATGACAGAAAAGTGTGAAAAGATAAAGATGTACCACATTAAAGCCAAGAAATGTTCTGAGGAGCCAACAAAGGAGAAAGTGGATGCGTTAAATTCATTCCAAAAAAATCTGAGCTCACATAACACATTTTCTTCATCTGTTGCATCACTCTGACTTGAAGTCCCGGTTCCAGATTAGTGTTCAGCTTGAAAACACTGTGTAATTGGGGTTTAGCAGTGTTTTAATGTGACATTGGTCTCCCAGACAGCTTAAAAATGAGCCCACTGATCCCCTTCTCCTGAGTGTCAGGATAAGGAAGTGTGATGGGACATAAGGCAAGGTACATTGCACAGATGAGATTATAGAGGACAGAGGAAGACCTTTTCAATGGGAAAATGAAAAGTTATTGGATTCCCTGCCTCCTGCCACTGTGCTCTGGAGGAGGCTGCAAACGTTCTTTCAGTTGTCACAGGAGGCGTATCGCTTTTTTCACATATGCTTATGTCGAGCTTCATGCTTTTTACTGCCCTATAAAAAGACTGCAGGACAGATTATTTACCAGACTTTCTGTGTTCAAAGGTTTCTGATGAAAAATATATTTCCTTTTCCATTGGGAGTTTTTATCACTACAAATTCAAATGGAAAAATGAAGTCAACTCATAAGCTGTTGTACAAGAAAGAGGCTGTAACTTTAAGATAATGGACATAATTCAAATAAATCTAATACATTTCAGTTATGTAAAAATTATTTTCTATTTATGCTCTGATCATCTTTGTTTAAACATGTGAAAGGTTTTGGGTTTTCTGCCAACAACTTACCCAAAGTTTTCCTAAATAAGGTTCTTGTCATGATTTTACTACGGTTCAGACCCAAATGCAGAAGACCAAATAGGGAGACCAGGGAAAAGGTTTAACAGCTTTTATTGAAGAGATAATTCAGAGAGAAATGTTGCTGTGAACACTGCTCAACCGGAACTGAAAAGTAAGGGGAAGACACAGTGGTTAGTTCAGGCTCAGTGGGAAATTTGACTCGTGAACTTGAAGAGGATTTGGCTGCTGACTCACGTTTCCAAAGAAGTTGTTGAATCTTTGACTCCAATCTGTGTGCTGTAGTTCTAGTGTTTGTCTGATTCAGTGGAGGGTGGAACAGGGTTTACCCAGAATGCGGTTGTTATAGGTGAACGAAGAAACTGACAGCCATTTAGACTTCCTGCGGTACTTGAACGGGTCGTAGTGGAGATAAATCCCTTTCTCAGTGCGAAGCTCAAATGATCTCTTGGGGAAAGTGGATCATAACCTCCTGTTTGAACCCCAGCCCGGTTTGTAGCCCAGTTGATCCCTCCAGGGAGAGAAGGGCCGAAAAATCCAGTTTGCAGGATGACTTCCTGCCGAGAGGCAAAGACAAGAAACAAAGTTAAAACTCAGGTTGACTAGAACTCAGTTTGACTTAGCAAAACTTACAGTAGCTTGGCTAGAGTACCCTAAACCGGCAAACACTCTGGCGTCGAGGTAGTGGCAGTCAGCAGCTTAGGAACGCTCCGTTAACGAGGAAACCATCAGCAGGTGTGTGAGGAGGCGGACCAGAACCAGGCGCCTCCTGGTGGAGGAAGGGAGACAAACACAGAAACACAAACACACAGACAAGAGTCCTGACAGTTCTATACAGTTTACATTTCTGAATTGCCTTTATCACATTTTATTTTTGTTTATTTTTTTTTGCAAAATGTTATTTCTACTTTTGTGTAGGCAGGCTTACCATTAAATACTTTTTCATTTCCAAATTGTGGAAGTCAATCAAAAAAAGCCATGAAAATAAGGAAAAGGCAGCAACAAGTAATTAACAGGTGAAGAAAATGATGTACTGTAATGATGATGTCTCCCAACTAGTAGTAAAGTCTACTGTTTAATTTGGCTTCATATAATAAAAATGTCCAGATTACAGGAAAAATTGCCCTCTGACTGCAGTTCCTGGGGAGACTTAATCAACTGGAACGGTGGAATCCAGCCAACCTGTAATTTAAACTAATGAACAACCACTGGTGACTACCGTTATCCAAAATACTTATACCCTTAAAGTGTTCAAGTTATCAATTATGTAGAGAGGGCTCAGTTTCTTTTCTGTTGAAAGAAACAAGTGGAAAAGAGGTGAAGTGGGATAATAAAACTCTTCCTACTAAAAAATAGATTCTGATAGTAATTTATAATCTCTTTGCAGAAGTTTACTATTTATTTTTGCATTTGAAGTTTGTATTTACTGATTTAAAATAAAGTGTTACCAAATTTTTTTTTCCAAATTCTGTAAACACCTGATCTGTCTACTTATTTCCTGATCCCCCACATCTAATGACTGAGATTCTCAGTTCAAAGTCGGCTACAGACTAGAGCAGCCGACTTTTAACCTGACTAATTAAAATCAAGCTTTAAATTAAGCAAATGGCAGTGGTTTCAAAGTAACCAAACATCCAGTCGTAGTAGTTTTCATTTTTGAAAATATAAAAAAAAAAATTCTCAGGTTTTGGAAAGCTGTAAGACTTTGATTTTTTTATTGAAACTGAAGAACCTACATTAATAATTCTTCTCCATGCAAGTTTTCAGAATAAATCAAATATCCTTTGTTTCTGTTTTTCACTCATTCCCAACATTTTATCACATTTATTTATGGAAACTTGTGACTTTTACATTGTAGTGGTTCCAAATAAAACCCTTCTTACTTGATATGGTGATTTAAATTAATCAAAATGTAAATTACAGTTGATGAAAACATTGCATCCAAAATGTGTTGATAATTGGAGAACTGAAGCGCAGTAAATAAACAGCAAATGAAGCGTCATTTCACATTTCTCCAAGGCGTCTGAATCATAGTACCAATTAGATGCAACTGATCTAAATTCACAGATTATTTGTTTTTTTAATCAGGTAATAACTCAAATAGCCTCAAGCTTTTTGTCATGCAATAGTATAATAATGGGAGGGCTGTGAATTAGTATAAAAGAAAATACAAAACAGGGGATTTTAAAAGAAAATATTCATCCCATTTTATTGGAGGTTTTTGCAGGAGTCGCGGGAAAATGATGGTTTGTGTCAGGTTTGGCGGAAGTTTGAAGAGGATCCAAATGCAGCGACTGAAGCTGAAGTGCTTTCTTGCAGATTTAATGACAAAAAGGGTAACAGGTTAAAAAATCCACAAACATAAATCCACAAAATCCAAAAATACTGAAAATCAGGAATACTCACAACAATGAGGCAAAGAAATTACGACAAACCAGCAAACAGTGACTGAGCATATTGGGAGCAGTTATGATCAGATGAATCTAGAAGGGAGCTAGATAAAAGGAGACTGGCACACTGATCTAACCCACTGGAAACAATAAGAGACAATAGGAAAACATTTGAAACATTTGAAATTGACAGGGCGTGCATCTGATCCCATCTTCCACCAGGACTCAAAACTAATCTGATAACAAAATCTAAATTTATTCCTACAGTGATTAGATTTGTAAAAAAAAGTGTCAGTTTGGCACAAATGTTGTTTTTTTCTTTTTATATGTCTGTCTCTGTGTTTTACCGGCAATGCTATCCACTGTCTGTATGGAAAATAAACACACTTGAACAATATATCTCCACCACCATATTTGCGTCTGTGTGTCTGGCTAATATTGCATAAGTCAACAGGCTTCCGATAAATTGCACAGTAAATGGTTTCTGTTTCATCAGGGAGGGGAAGCAGTCGCAGTATGTACTCTAGAAGGTGATGCTCACCCTGAGCCTCATTCCTGCAACAACCTGTTTATTTTTCATCCTCCTGAGCTTTTGCTTCAGTACCTTCTTTTTGTCTGATCTTTCATAGCCGCAGGAGCTCGTTTCAGCTGGTTGTATATTCAGTAATGCAAATTTTGGCAAAGTGTAACGTCAAAAGAAGGAATTCTCTTTGAAATAAAACTGTCTTGTCATATCTGATTGTTTTTGCTTTGCCAAGTTATCTGTCACTTCTGATCAGCTCGCCTTTATTTCTGGCAAGTTGCTTGGGTGTGATGAGACTCATTCCTATCTATCAAGCAGGTAATTAATTAGGATGGCTCGTTTTAGAGTCTTTCTGATAATGATCTCTTTTGGACATCTCACTTATTTATCAAGGGAGTGTGTGTGTGTGTGTGTGTGTGTGTGTGTGTGTGTGTGTGTGTGTGTGTGTGTGTGTGTGTGTGTGTGTGTGTGTGTTTGGGAGGTGCTAATGGCCTCTAGCTTTGACAAAGAAAAAACATTGCAGAAGATGATTATGCAAATAAATGCAGCTGAACAGACACACAAATTCCTGCATACCAAACTTAATCATGCTGCGTATTATGCACAGGTAGAGCCAGTCCAGATCCAATCAAGGAACATCTATGTGCACGCAAAAACTCACACCTACAGTACACACGGAAATACAAACACATTTATCTTGACCCAGTGCTAAGCTGAAAAAGTAACTCTACTTTGATATCCCTCAGGTGTTTTCTCCCAGTAATTACTCAAATAAAAGGGCCTTAGCAAGTGAGCCAACCTGAATTACAATGACCAGGAACCAGAGATGGGAAGTAATGAAGTACAAATACTTCGTTACTGTACTCAGGTAGATTTTTCTGATATTTTTACTTTACTACTTATTTTATGGCGACTTTTTACTTCTACTCCTTACATTTTTACACAAATATCTGTACTTTCTACTCCTTACATTTTAAAAAATT
>NW_015150645.1:1121634-1145696 GCF_000732505.1 Cyprinodon variegatus
AGATGGGACCGGCTTGTTGTTTTATTTTTATGCTATTTGTATTTCATTTTATGCCAGTCGTATCATTTTACTTGATCGTACCCTTTCTTAAAAAAAGTGAATTTTTCTTAATTTGAGGAGGTTCGCCAGACATAATGCCACATATAAAAGGCTCGTTATACTCCCACAGCAGTGTGTCACAGTGAGCTTGTTGCCGATATTTTTGATTTATGCTCAATTTTGAAGCTTGGTCTGTGCTATGTTATTCCACGGCTCAACGCAAGATTCAGCAATCAGGAACTAGTTGTGGGTCTAGATACGGCCGAGGCGGTGAGGAAGTGGAAAAAAGGGTGCCAGCATTCTTGCGCACCTCGCTCTTCTAGCTGGTCCAACTTCACGAGTCGTTTTCCACAATGGCGGTCATACAAACAAAACAAGCCAATAAGGTACCAAACAGGAAATACGAACAGAGTAAAGCGGATATAAATGTGAACAATCAGAGACCTCCTGTCTGTGCGGTCACCTACAATTTTGGAAAGGTGTAGCAGAGTGTCTGTGAAAGGGGCGGGGACACATTTTCCTTCACTGTGACACACTTGCGGACGACGAGACGGTTTCTGATTATAAATCAGCCTTAATTCCTGACTGGTTTTCATGACGCAAAAATTCACTAATAATCTGACTTTTCAAAACTGTCGAATTTTGCTTTGCATACTTTGCAAGTGCCCTTGCTTCATTGTATTTGTCAAAAACCTTAATTTCTCCTCCCTAGAAACACTGCATTGGCCTTGCAGTGCTCCAGATATGCCCTCTACATAGAGATGACGTGTAAATCCATCTCTCAGGGCGCAAAATTCATCCTCACTTTGAATGCACCTTGGCCTTCTTGCCAGCTGAACCTTTGCCCAAAATGGGTTATCAGATGGACAATGATCTCAAACAGCTGCAAATCAAAAAGAAAATGGCTGGCATGGCACAAAGTCCAAACTTGAACTGGATTAGAATTTTGTGGATGGACTTTTAGAGAGCTGTTTAGAAACATACTGTTTGCAGCCTGAAAAAATTGATTATCTTGGAAACAAAGTGATTTGGACAACAACATTAGAGATCAATGAAGTCAGAGAGAAAAGATAATTTTAAAGAGCTAATTCTGAGCTGTAGGATCTTACACTGAAATGAACAAGTTTTATGTATTGGTTTTATTTCGTGCTGAAAATTGAAGGTGGGGAATCTATTGTTTTAGATTTTGTACTTTTGAGATTAGATTTAGTGAATTTTAGAACCAGGTGAACACCATTATGTCTTTTTTCATGTTATTGGCTAACCTTTAACACATTTAATGCAATGACAGAAAAATACATTTCTTAAAACTTTGTTAAGAGACATCTTTTAAGTTTTAACTATGATAGTTTTCTGTATTTTCGTGGATAGTTTAGAGCACTACTTTCTGTCTGAACAGAGCCACGGCTGTTAACTGTGGCTGTCAGACTTCTCAGTCCGTTAGTCAGCCATTCAGGTAAGTTGGTTGTCAGAGACTTTTCCCTGTGATGACCTGCACAGAAGGTCTTTGCCTACTATGAGCCAGCCGCTGTCATCCCAAACTGACGCTAATGGCTAAGGGATACGGTAGAAAAGTGTGACAGTGAGGTGTCTTCCTGCACTGCCTTGTGGCTACGTTTCTGCCCCCATAAAGGCCAAGTGACAGAATGTTTCATCAGTTGTTCAGTCCCACTTTAGTCAGCCAGCTTTATCTTGAGATAGTGATGCGTAGTCAGTAAATGGCCAATGTGTTGGGTTTTTTTCCAGCTCAGTGACAGAATATAAGTCATTATCATTTCATAATCATGTCAACCAGCAAAGCAGCTGCTGTGTGACAGGATTTGTGAGCCATGGCTCTTGCTCTGCTGTAAAGCCTGTGACTTTTCCTGTATGTCACAGCTTAAATGTTGTGTTTTTTAAAGAGGTTCATTGGGTTTCTGGTGTAAACACGCCAAAGAATGCCAAGCAGATTGTCATACACCATTCATCAAGTGTGTAATTGGAACAAAGCAGTGGAACTCGCATTTGCTAATCAAAGACATGATCTCTGTCAATTACCCTGGCATATTTTTAGTGAGCTAATTAACCTTGTTTGTAGTGTTATTCACATAAACACCAAGAATTAAACAATTACCCTAATCTCATTTAGCACGGTTGCTTTTGCTGTATGAGAAAAAGCCCTAGAATAAATCCCCAAGCAACAGCATTAGCAGTGAAATCCCAGCCTCGTAATTTACTGCTTCTTTTTTTTAGATTTGGATTTCAAGCTGTCAGAATAAGAGGAGCTGGGCCTATGAAGTCTGACTCTGCCAAAAGTGCACATTTTTAATAAATACCAATGTTAGGATAATTAGCATTGATGAAACATGAGTTTATTACACCTTAATATTAGCTGCCTGTTGTGTGTCAGAACTGATGTTTATATAATTAAGACGGTTCTTCTGTCCGGATATACAGTTATAATCTTCATTCTGTACGTGGCAAATATTTAGGAATGGAATGGAAGCGGTGTCCTTCAGCTCAGAACAAAGTGTAATATTTTGATAAGGCTGGAGCCATGGGTTCTTCTCATCTTCTAACGTGGATGATGTAAAATGTGATGATGAGGCAGAATGGAAATGTACAAAATGGCTCTTTAACCGTTTATCGGGGCCACTTCACGAGAAGTGAGCCCGGAGGAGAGCAGCTGCCTTCTGTAAACTCTTAGCAACATCTCTGATCTGAGTGAGATTAACATTTCTGTCAGAATCTGTTGTCATGTCTTCTGGTTATTTAATACATATAATTTATGAAGTGTTATTTAAAGAGTTTGTCCTGAGTGATCTCTTTTTAGAGAAAAGAACCCGAGAGATGGAGCTTCAAGGTGCATACACAGAGCCGATCTTTAACACTGATATGCACAGTTTTATTTTAAAATGCACACATTTAAAATAATCTTAAGAGCATTTTTATCTTTTATACCCTTTCAATACCCCCCAATGTGTCACAACCATCAGTCCTTCCCTTGCTTTTTATGCTCCTGTGGATTCTCTCCTGCTATGGGTCTGTTTCTGTGCCTCATGTTACTTTTAGAACTTTGACAGAGGAGCCAACGCAGTTGAATAGGAGAGTTTTGCCAGGGGAAGACCAATAATTTTAAATTAATAGGGTATCCAGTAGTTTGGTGACAGTGCCTGGCGACCTATTCAAAATACAGGCAGATCTGTAATAATTTTACAACATACACAACCATTATGAAAAGCTTGCTTATTGAGAGGTTTTACTCCATATTGTAGTTCTGATGTTTTAATCTAGAGCCTGTTTCAATCGTATTGAAATTACTGATATGTAATGTTAATAGACTGTAAGTTCTTTACATGAACATGGGCGAGTAGAGGAACCTATATCATTTTCTACTACTGTACACATGATAGAAATATTCACTAACCATGGAACTACTACTATGGTACATGTCAGTAGCAAGACACTTGAAAGTACTGAACAAAGTGACTTCTCACAATAGCTTCATCTGGTGTGTTAATTTTTTGGCTGTGACTCCATCCTGGAGAGAAAAATCAGCTGTGCTGCTGCCATCTATAAATGTATAGATACATGTCATCTCAAGGCACTTTAACGGCACGTCACCAGATCATACAGTCAAATTGATTTAAAGTTTTCTGTCTAAGCAAAACCAGCTGATTGCATCGACTCATTGACTCAAAGGTAATCCCTTTTACCAAGCAGGCTTGTAGAAATAGTTAAGTGGATTGAGAGGGTTTGGTGTTTGTCTCCTGATCATGTCCCGAACTTCTCTGCTTAGGTCACAGGGCTTTGGCTTGGCATGCACAAATACACTGAGATACAAGAATAAATCAAGAACACACGAATAAGCAAAGTATACACGAATAAACTAAGATATACACGAATAATGATCTAGCCCCGATAGCTGGGCTGTACCTTATATATAGCAGAGGGAGCAGGTGAATACCATAAATGATAATTAGAGAGCAGGGAGTGAGCAGCAGGTGAATTAAGTGAGTAATCACATAAGCTACCGAGGTTGTGATCATAACAATATGAATTCTACCCAAACCAAAAAATGCAACATAACATATGCAAATAAGAAAAAGAAAATCTACGTAGAAGTGATTTAGAATATGGCAATCCTGAAAATGTTATGCAACCAAACTGCATTTTAGATTCAAATAGAATAGAAAATCCCTTTATTTTCTCACAATGGAGAAGTTATGGTGTTACAGTAGCAAGAATACAGCAAAAGTGGTCACACAAATGTGGACCTTAAAACAGTATATTAGAAATAAAAGAACAAGTTAAAAAGCGGGGTGACAGTGGTGTCAGGTGTAAGAGTTTGCCCTGAAATCAAAGGGTTGACAGTTCAAGCCCCACCTCCGGCTTTATGTGTCGTTGTGTCCTTGGGGAAGAACCTTCACCTACATTGTCTACTGATGGTGGTCAGATGGCGCCAGTGTATGGCAGCCTTGCTTCTGTCATTGAGCCCCAGGGCAGCTGGGGCTACAATGCAGTTTGCCACCATCAGTGTATGACTGAATGTAAAGCGCTATATAAGTACAGACCATTTACCAAAAAGCACCATGGTATTTTTTTTTTTTTTTAGTGTCTTTATTTCTTTTACAGAAACTCTGTTAGATTGAAGTAATAACATCTCATTTTGTTAAGACGATATAACCACAATATTGAGCCACCTACAAAACAACTTATTTTGTTGTAGCTGTAAAAGAAGCAAAAATGTATTTTTTTCTTTTTTTATCCATGTGGGAGCAAGCTGGTGCTATAAAAAGTATAAATGTTTTTGATTGTGCGACCTTGACTGTAGTCCCTTTCCTTTTCTCTTTCCAACATCAGTAGAATCTTTCTGAATATTCACTTTGGCCTCTTGCACCATCTCCAACACACAAAACTGTTTTTGGAGCAAACTTTTAGAACATTTCTTTCATTGTGCGGAGTTTGTAATGGTGTTGCTCTGAAATGCTTTTAATAGGATATTCATGTCTCAGGATACTCTGTTGTGAGTTTTAGTGCATGTGTCAAAGGGCTTTTGCACCATGTTCATTACAGGTAGGTTTGAGCAAGACGTCTATAAAATCCTGGAGCAATTAGGTAAGTGTTGCGGAACAAATGAGAACCAAAACTGCAAGCTTAAAAACAGTGATCTAGGCAAAAAATACAGAGTAAATGAATATTTTAAAATACAACACTGGATAAAATATTTGTTGGGATCATCAAAAATTTTGTTTGTGTGTTAAAGAAAAAAAAAATCCCTTGTTCAGGATTTATACCATAAATAAAAACATTTGGATTTTTACAAATGCTTAACATTTAAAACAGATGACCTGAGCCAAGGTGCTGAAAAATCAGATTTAATTTATTACTTCGGATTATTGTGGCACATTGTAAACATGGATGCTTTTGATATTGGCAGAAAGTATTCTTCATAAACAATTCCCTTATATTCTCACCTGAAAAAGCCAACAGTTTAGCTTTGTCAAAAATCCCTGTATTTCTAGTAAACCAGTTTTTTTCTTTGACACCAATTAGAAATTCAGCATATATAGATTTAAATCTAAAAACGATCAGAATCAGAAATACTTTAATAATCCCAGAGGGAAATTACTTTTGTTACAAGCTCCAGTTACAGTTTTTATATATATATATATACACACATCCAACAACACAAGATAATAAAGATAAAAATAAAAAGAGATAAAATATATACACATATAGCTCTTCTGTATATATATCTGATGATTCTGTATATATATATATCATGATTCTCATGCAGATAAATGTTTTATCTATGTTTTTCACAAAAAATAAATAAAAGAAATAGTGGCTCAGCCAGTTCTGACTCAAATTTCTATTTATTTCAGTTTATTTACATAGCACCAGTTAACCAATTAACATATATTATCTAAATGCCCTTTACAGGTATAGCTCAATCAGATCATCCTGTCAGATTAGTCAAAACCAACTGATTGCATCAAGTCACCAACTTGCAGGATTCACTTCTCCTCGATGACCATCTGAACACCATGGGTATTTCTTGCATTGGGTTGTTGACTCTCCAGCAATGCCTCACACCATAAATGTATCCTATTAACAGGAAGAATCCTCCTATCTTACTGGTGTACTCACTTTACCTATAAGCAAGGTGAATTTTTGTACTAAAAATACATTGTGCTAAAAGTAAACAGATGCAGATTCAGAACAGATTCTATTTTTCAATTTCAGTTTCTAGCCTCGATAATGAAATGTTTAGAACAAATAAAATGCAGAAACACCAGGCTGGAGCAAAACAGTGGATGTACCTGTAGACTCATAATGATTTAGCTGGAATACCCTCTAGTTCTTTTTTGAAAAGCAAGCAAAAGGACACAATCTGTGCCTTTGTGGATGAGAAGGATCTTTGCTCCTTCCTCCAGATTAGATTTTGCAAGAGTTTGGTTTATCAGTTAAGTCTACGAGTTGTGAAACAAATCCAGAATGTGATACCTCACAGCTGCTACTACTGCTGTGATTGGCTAAATGGTCAATATAGGAGACAGGTGCCGCTTGGAGATTTCTTATCAACTCGAAGGATTGTACTGAATGTCCCTCCATTATACAAGCACTTTCCAGATAAGCCTTTCCAGATAAATACTGTGTAGAACTCAAAATAAACCACAACTATCAGTCTGGCTTATGCCAGGTTAGAACTATCCCATCTGGAATTACATTGATTAGAAATCACGTAGTCAATTTGTTTTTACACTCCTACCTTCAACATTCAGGTCTCTGACACATGCACTGTATTAGACATGCCTAGCATGACTGACCAGTAGATCCTTATTTTCTTTTCATATCAGTAAAGTCTTTTTGAACAAATAAATAAATAACTCGAAGTAAAATAAAATTCTTCAACTTTTTTTTGTAAGTGTGGATAGTGTTTTTTACTAAACAGAAAGAAATGGTTGAATTTGCTGATTTAGGTTTGGGGTCGGCAACCTGCAGCCGCATGCAGCTCTTTAGTGCCTCCTCTAGTGGCTCATTGGAGCATTTTCAAAATTTATCAAAATGGAATAGGTTGATTTTTTTTTCTTTGTTTGTTTGTTTTAATATAGT
Source organism: Cyprinodon variegatus (assembly GCF_000732505.1). Taxonomy (NCBI): domain Eukaryota; kingdom Metazoa; phylum Chordata; class Actinopteri; order Cyprinodontiformes; family Cyprinodontidae; genus Cyprinodon; species Cyprinodon variegatus. Next base: position 1,128,772 of record NW_015150645.1, read on the forward strand.
GTGTAGGAGGTCAAACGTTCTTTATGTTTTCCAATGCTGTAAAAATGTGTGTAATAAATAAATTTAAACAAGGTTAACCATTTTTGTCAACAAAGATTTGCCTCACAGTCTGCGACACACATTTCAGCACTGAACGATACCAGGCAGGTGGCTGTTGCAGTCTGCGTTTTATTGCACTGTTGCACCAATAAGCTGGAAAAAGAGGATTGTATTATTACTGTGGTTTGAAGAGGACTGCATTTTTATTTCCAGGTGGAGGTTTGATATAACAGGAGTTCTATTATGCATTTTACAATTTTTAAACCCCCAAAATAAAAATAACACCAATAATCTGATTTCTTTAATGTATTTTTTATAATACCATCGATGCAAGAAAACGTGATACATTAATACTGTAAGAAAAACAGCTATTAGCCCAAGGATGCTTTCCTAATATCACTAGCCACAGCCATGAATAAAACAGTACTGTCTCAAGAGGCGGGATTTAATGAAATCTAGCCAATCCCAGGCAGTTTAAGGCGGGCATAAATTGTACGAGTTTTTGCCCTTTTCGGGCCGTTTCTCCAGTTGTGCAAGAATTTTTTGATTCAGGCTGAGTTTCATCCTCATCGTGCATGGTGCATCATGGAGTATACAGGTAACGACGGCTGATTAGCTCCTCATGACCACCTCCCAATCAAAAATTGTAAGGGAAGGAAATTCTTCGTCTTCCAGATTAACAAGTCCGACCAGCTCCATCTCTTGGAGTTGAGTCAACCCTGTGGTTTTTGGGCATACAGCATGAGGCCCATCAGGGCGTAGAGCATCAGGCCGTACAGTGTAAAAACATACATTTTGAGCTGTGAACTTAAAAACCCTGCGGTTTTGTTGTACAGTGTGAGTTGTAGCTGAGTACAAAGATTGAAAATATCAGAGTGTATGCCCGGCTTTACTTACTCGAGTACCTCCCTAAAAGTGACACATAAACAGGTCCACACGTGAGAGTCTAGTGAGAGAAGGAGCATGAACTCATGGTTGCGACATATTTGGACTTCATGGTATTGGATCTGCACACTAAAAAAAATTAAAATGCACACAGAGTATGTTATGGGTGTCTGTTAATTAAATAAAACCACTCATATGAGTTATCACGTATGTACAATTTTGGCAGATTTTATAAAAACTGCAAAAGGATAGCTGGAAATGTAATTGTTGTTGGCCTGAAAAGCAAGCAATCTTTTGTCTTGGTTGGGGTGAGGTTTTGAGGACCCAAATGCAGAGATAAGGAGGCCCAGGTGAGTCTTGAAGATTTAATAAGTAAAGTGAGGCAAAAAAATCCAAAGTACAAAACACAAGGAACCAAATCCAGAAAACTTCAAGGGGAAATTAATGTGGGGAGCCAGGAAAAGACGAGGAACCAGCACTGAGGAACTGCACAGGGAGAGTATATATAGGAGACAGAATAAAGACCGGACTAATGAGCTGACAAGGAACAGGTGTGGATGGAAGCATCTTGAAGGAAGCCATGGGGAAAGGAAACAAATAATAGGGGGGGAACAGAGAGTAACCCAAGAACAAAACACTACTAGAAATACAAAGAAAATAAAAAGAAACTTGAACTGAGGGTAGAACCCTGACATCTTTAGTACATTTAATTACCTATCTCGTCTGTATACAGAAGATAAAACGATAATTAATAGCATACTGTACACCAGCATAACATTGACTTTATGGTAGGAGAAACAAGAAACTGTTTTAATTGGATTTTTTTGTCAATGAGATTTTAATGGCTTGCCTATTAATCAAGCACAGGAGAACTGATAAAGGGAACTACTTTCTCGCCTCCATTGCTGATATTATTCCTGGAGAGGAAGTAGTAAGTAATAGTGCAAATATTCTATTCTATTATTAATCCAGACCTCCACTCCTTTGTGGCAGAGATTTGGGAGATCTTGCCATAGGTCACTTTATATATGCTTGTCTGTCTAACACTTATTCCCACAGTTGTCCTTCTTCCACCCCATTTATAGACCAGGAAAGATGTCAGATAGACAAGATGTCAGCATCATGCCACAACCAATGAATGTTACTGCTGTAACACCTGAGCTTCACTTTTTAATATGGGAAAACGGCAGCACTTTTCCAGACAGAAGGAACTGTGCTACAAGAGAATATGCTGCTGAGCTGCTAATTGCTACAGTGCAACATTGATTTCCAGAATATGAGAACATGTAGTGTAAACAAGTTTACAATCATCAAAACTAAATTTATGAGGAAGTTCAAGTGTTTTTGTTTTTTTTTCCCCATTCTCACAGCACAGGCTACATATCCTATGGCAGCTGACTGAGACCATTTTTATCTGTATGCTTTTGACAAACTCAGAGCTTTTATAGCTTGATTTTATTTCAATTCAGTTAATTTAAAAATAAATGTTATTGGTGCTAAAGAAATTACATTGTTACATTGGTATTAGTAAATTTCTTTTGCTGATGTTAATACAAGCTAAGCTTTTATTAACCCTCCCTATCAGCTAGTGGTGTTCCTCAGGGCTCAGTTCATCTTTAACATCTCCTCATTCTGTTTTCAGAAAATAAAATAAATAATTTAACTGTTATGCTGTGGAGCCCCAGCTCTAGATGATTTAACAAATCTTATAACCCTTTTATTTATTTTTTTCCTCTGTCTCTCTCTGTCTGGGATTTTTTTTTTTTCTCTCAACTATTTTCAAAGTTAGCATTTAGCTGTTAATTATATCCCTTCATCTAGCTTTTGATATGTTTTCCGCTTTCACTCATTCTTTGCTCTTTGTAAATAGTAAATGTATTGCTGTTTCAAAATACTACGAGCTGGACATATTTTAACTAATAATAGATTTTTCTATATATTTATCATTATTAAACACTATAGGCTGACATACTGAGGCATTGATCTACAAAATAACAAATACCCAATAAGATAGGAGAATAAAAAATTGCAGAACTACATCTGAAGATATATACAAGTTAGGTTAAAGACAAAACAGAACATAACCGAATGGTGTCAAATTTTATCCTATTTTCTTTTTCTTTCTCTGCGTTCTTTTCTCTTTGTTTTCATTCATCTTGGCGGTTATCTCCCGATTTCTATTAAAAAATGTTTTCATCACTAATATTCCTTGTTTTGACTAATCTAGTTCACAGATATTTTGAGCAGACATGGGAAAGAGGGAGAAAGAAAGTTTTCCCTAAATTTAACATGTTTTATGTGCTTCTCTTTCTGAACATAGGTATCACAATGGTTTGTAATCTGACCACGTAAAGGAAATAGAGTTCGAAGACTACTGGTAAAAAATGTTTGTGGGATGAGAGTAGAACAAGAACTGAGACATGGACTTGACTGTTAGAGATTCTCTCAGAATTCAGAATTCATGGGAAGACATAGAGTCTTACTGTACAATCTTCTCTGCCTCTCTTGTTGATTTCATCCACCCAGAGTTGTAGCCATATGGTCCAGGGTGCCTGACTTGGTGGAAACCCCCAAACCCTGTAGTGGACACCAGGAGTAACAGATGTTGTCAAGCCAAAGAAGGAGTCCTATCATCCCTGTTGGTCTTGTGTGGCTCCTGTTGAGGGATCAGGTGCTGCGAGGCCACGCGGGCTGGTGGTCTGCTGAGGTTCACTTTTTGATATGGGACAACGGCAGCACATTTTGAAGGTCGGGTCTGCTGTATCCTTCTTAGCCTCGGGTATCCCATGATTCATTGCAAGTTCAAGCAAGCTGTGGCTGCTCCGTGCTCAGAGGAAAAAGGCAAATGGTGCTGAACCGTGCTGAATGTTGTAAGTACAGTTTAATATAATACCACTGTGAATAGTTAATTCTGATGTGAATGAAAATCATTATTTTAAATGGTTATTGAGTCATATATGTGGTGGGTAATGTTTATTTTATGGAAAAGTATTTATCTCCCTTGCCTACTTTGTTTGTCAACTGACAAGGTTACTAGGCAACCAAGCATACACTGAGTGAGGGCCGGTGACAGTTGGAGAAGGCTGGACCTTCTTTGAATCCATAACTAAACTCTTCCGGCCTTCTTATTTTTCTCAGCCCTCGAAGGACCCAGTCCAAGTAGATGGGTCCAAGGAGGATCCAGCCGCTGAAATCGAACACACCCTTGGTTTACGCTTGACGCATCCGCGTTATTGTATAACTACGCAGACGGATCTGCACGGAAAACATGCAGAGCAAGCGGCAGCTCCTGCTGGCAAGGGTCAAATCTAAATATCTATATACATCCTATAATTTAGCTCATAGCTATCACCACTGAAAATAGATTGTGGAAAAACTCCATGAAATGAATTGCTATAGCTCTTGAACAGCATGAAGAGGCTATGATAAAGACGTAAATGGCTGTGTTTTCTCCTCTTTTAGTGTGGGGTTGGCAGCTTACCATCTCACCCTGCAATCAAAAACTCTGCAAACAGCTTAGTGGACATAATAATATGAGACAAATATGTTCAAAACTCTTTAAAGAGAGAAAATGCAGTAGCTTTTGTATCACATTCTATTACCTATTTCTGTCCCCATGGAATACAGAAGATAAACAGCAATTTGATTTTTTAATGGTCTGAAATAACTGTGTGTGGATAACACTGTGAAAAAAACACATTACTTTTCCTCCCTTAACATTTCTTCTACATGCTCCAGCTGTGCTAACTTCTTAATAAATGCCAACCAGCTAATTTTTCATTTCATAATTCTTTCATTCTTCTGCTCTTTAGCCTGTACTGTCATAAACTATATGTTCGTTTGTGAAGCAAAGCAGAGAAGACAGAGAGACGAGGGTTAAAGTTGAACTCAGCATCACTTGCTTTCTGCATATAATGACACTAATTGATGCCCAATTTGGAAGTTAAATCATTCTAATTAACAGTCAAATTACAAATTGCAGATAAGGTTGAGTTCCATCACAATAAGCCTTCAGCTGCAGAGTCCTGCACAACGGCTTATCACAAGATTTTTAAGATCCAATATTGGGCTGGGGGATTCATCAATAAAATGTATTAGCCGAATTAGCTCTTAATGAGGATTTAATTTTTTGTTTTTTTTCATTGCATACCTTGTGCTCAGGGTGATATCAGCTCATCACTTTATGTTGGTAGATGGCTACTTACAACTGATGAACTAGTTCACTGTGTAATAACACCGACTGTAGTAGTGTCTGATGGAGCCCTTGCAGGGGCATATTCCACCCCACCCCTGGTAAGGCAAGGTAGATTTATTTTATTATAGCACATTTCCGTATATGGACAATTTAAAGTGTTTTACATTAGTTAGATGATAAAATAGAAGAAAAATAAAAGCAAATATTGATTGAAAAACATGTGTAAAACAAATAGTTTTAACTTCAACAGTCTTCCAGATTAAAACAGTAGAGTTTACAGTAGTAGAGTAGAGTTTACAGTTGAAGTAAAACAGACAGTTTAACTTCAACAGTCAAAGGACAGTCAAAACAAATGGGTTTTCAACTTTGACATAGACTTGACTGTTAAAGCTTCTCTGAGAATTCCTAATCCATGGGAAGACATAGAGTCTTACTTGACAATCTTCTCTGCCTCTCTTGTTGATTTCATGCTCCCTGAGTGGCAGCCATATGGTGCAGGGTGCCTGACTTGGTGGCAACCCCCGAACCCAGTAGTGGACATCAGGAGTAAGGGATGTTGTCAAGCTAAAGAAGGAGTCCTATCAGCCCCTTTGGGCTTGTTGGGCTCCTGTTGAAGGATGAGGTGCTGCAAGGCCAAGCGTGCTGAGGTTCACTTTTTGATATGCGACAACCGCACCACATTTTGAAGGTCGGGTCTGCTGTATCCTTGATAGTCTTGGGTATCCCATGATTCACCTGGAGAATAAATAACCAATATACAGCTATGGACATTTCTAAAGTGATGGATATATGAAAATAGCAGCAACATCAGAATGAATGTAGCACATTATTTAACTGACTAAAGTAGAAACTGTACAAAATCAGCATGAAGGGAAAAACTTACTGAGTGATGGTTATAGAGTCTTCCAGCTGCTGAGAGGAAGGATCTCTGGTAACGCTCCCTGGTGCATTTAGGGTGCAGTAGTCTGTAACTAAAGGAGCTCTCCAGTTCTGCAACACCTTCATGCATGGAATGGGAGACATTATCCATCCAGACATTATCCAACAGAGATGTTTATTTAGTTAGGATCATTTTCTATCCCACCTCCTGCACTGGCTCCAGGGGGCATACAATTACAGATCTGGCCTTCCTGATCAGCTTATGCAGCCGCTTTCTCTCAGCTACAGATAAGTACTGCTCCAACAGACAGCTCCATATAAGATGGCTGATGCCATAACAGTCATAGAAGGTCTGGATAGAGCTGCTGACCTTGATTAAAGACATTTTAGACGGTGGAAGGAATACACTGCAGATCTTCTCAACACCTGTTGACACATCTTCCCTTTTTGGAAGACGAGTTAAGACTTCTGGAAGCTGCACTTTTTCATTACCTTGGCTAAAGTCACTATGGTGTGAAAGCCTTTGGGGTAGATAACATTCCCTCTAAGTATCCTAGATCCCTGAATGTTGTTATGCTGTTGTAGTTCACATGTTTCTTTAACACTGTGTGGTGGCCAGGGCCAGTGCCCCTGTGTTGGCAGACTGGGGTTTCTGGTCCCTCTTGGTGATTGTTGAAACTCGGCTTCAGGTGGAGCAGTGTGGTTTTCCTCCTGGCAGTGAAAGACTGATATGTTTTACACCCTCGCTCGAGGATTCATGGGAGTTTGCCCAACTCGCACACCATCTTTAGAAGACATTCAACCATGTCTTGTGGAGCGTGAAACAGGATTCTGTGGTGAAAGATATGTCCAACTCCTGTTTGAGCATTTTTTAATTGTGTGCATGCATCAGTACCCCCTGCTTCTCAAACGTTCTCTATGCTGGAAACGCCTGAACCGCTAATTTTTTATTTCATCGAGAGAGGCAACAAAGTGCCAGGATGCACCTAGTGAGCATAAAAAGAAGAGGTCCCTGCCAGCGTTATCGCAGCAACTTATATTTACAATTTGTTAGTGTTTGGGATTTCAAATATGTTATGTTATATAGGGCTGCAACAACGAATCGATAAAATCGATAAAAATCGACTTTTAAAAGCGTTGGCAACGAATTTCATCATCGATTAGTTGTGTCGCGCGATTAATGCGTCATCCGCTGCCACCGTCATCACTGCCACTTGACTGAAACGGGGGAAGAAAAAAAATTACGGCAGAGCGAGCCAGCGCCGCAGGTGCGCAATGTTGCCAACTCAGCGACTTTGTTGCTATATTTAGCGACTTTTCAGACCGCTCCAGTGACTATTTTTCAAAAAAGCGACTAGCGACAAATCTGGCGACTTTTTACGATGTCACTGGCGTTTTGGAGACTCTTACGTGAAAGCATGTATCGTTCCTAATCTTGTCCTCCAGCAGCAGCTGCTGCCGTGAGGCGCCTACCCCATCCCAACCCCGTTCTCCCGCATCCCAACCCCGTTCTCCCGCAGGAGTCCCTCTCAGCGCTGCTGTCAGAGCCGCAGGATGTTTAACCTCAGCATCCAGACTGCAAATGAAGCGCGCATGCGCCGGGATTGACGGCGCAAATTGATCACAATAATTAAAATAGCCTTTATAAATAAATTAACTTGCAAATTATGAGGGCAAGGCTTTTAAAGTTTAAATCTTCCGGCAAAGATAAAGTAAAGAAGATCCTGCAATTTATGGAAGTAAAGCAGAATAAAATCCAGCAAGATCAGTAATATGTCAATTAATTATTTGCCACATTCCCATGTAAATATCTGTCTTTGGAGGATGTGTTTTTTAGCACCCCTAGTTCTCTCATTTTTATTCCAAATACAATTTATAATTTGAATCACAGGGCTATTTTTTATCTCTATGGTTAAGTATTTTCTCAAGTAGCAACTTTAACTGCTATACTTTCCTGTCTTAAAAGGCAGAACTCTTCTAGTCTAAAAAAACCTCATTTGTTGAAATAGGGGGGGGCTATTGTTTGAACCCCTTAGGGGCTTTTAAAAACAAAAATGCCTGTCTTTTTTTGCGCTTTATGAAACAAAGTAGCCTATATTTTGTGGATGTACAGCTACATTTCTCATGTAAGTTTGCGTAGTTTTAACACAAACATTTATTTTTCATATTGCACCAGTACAGTTAATGAGCAAACTGTACTTGTATGCTTGTTTGTTCTGTCTAAAATGTTTATTTTGGAATAAAGAGGTTAATATAAAAAATATTTTTTGTCCGATTCATCAATTAATCGAAAAAATAATCGGCCGATTCATCGATTTTTAAAATAATCGTTAGTTGCAGCCCTAATGTTATATATTTTTTAATAATAACAATCTTAAAAAAAAAAGTCTAAGAGGTTGTTGAAATCTTTCCCAGTGCGCTGTTTTGTGTATTTACATTAAACACAGCAGTACACAAATAACACTGGTTAAAGTTTTACCAGTATAGACATGTTATACATCTTTAGAAAGCTTAGAATCTCCATGATTCTAAACTTTTCAAGCCAAGTTCATTTTATGGAAATCATGATCACCAAAATGAATAAAGATATAGCAGCATGTTAAATCTTTTGAAGAGTTCCTGAGACCGTATTATGAATCCAAGTTTAGAATATCTATAGTCCATTTGTCAGTAACAGTCTACAGATAAAAAGTTATACAACATATTCGTAATAAAAAAAATCCTATGATGAAAAACCGGCACATAAAGTACGATTACCAGACATCCCCGATTTCTGGGGACAGTCCCCGTTTTGGATCACCTGTCCTCAGCTAAAGCTGTCACTGACTAAAGTTGTCCCAGATTTAACCGTTTTAAAAACGGTTTGGTTTGTTGTTACAACCAGTTGCAGATGATGGGGAGCTGCCCTGCGTTATGGAGAATGTGTTTAATCAGTTATTATGATTATAATTTGGCTGATTAATGTGATCAATGCTTGGTTCCTGCCCAGGTTGTTAAAAAAGATAAGTCTTTGGAGTATTTTGTTTTACTAAAGATGACGACCGAAAATGTAACATAAACCAAGCTTATCGACAAGAAGTAAGACGGACCATTGGCTGCAGCTGGCAGGAGGAAATAGACTTAAATGAAATTAAACAGAATGACTGAAAACTCTTTGTAAGGGCGCTAATCTGGTTCGGTGGTTCTCTGGGGATCAACAAGGGTTCTCCTAAAGATGCTTTTAGAACTGATCGGTGATCTTTAGTTTATATCTTCACTTATACGTTTTTTTTGCTGTTTTATTGTTGGGATTTAGGAGTATAAACTTCCAGGCTTGGGTCTACTTTTTAACCAGTCATTTTGGATATATGAAACTTCCTCTTTATAAAAAATAAGATGCAGCGAAAAGAAAACTAAATGAGAGATCAAAGGTATTTGAGAATGATGGAAGAGGAGATAATCACCTGTTTAATGTTCATTTATTATGGTGATTTTTATATGTCCAAATATTGTGGTGATATGCTTATACCTTTTTAGTATTTTATCAGTTGAGATAATAACAACACCAATAATAATAATCGCCATCATCATAATAATCATAATATCTATGATGAGATGTTTGGAAGGGATTTTGATTGTATTATGTCTGTGTTTTAAATTACTGTAAGATTGATAGAAGGGGAGAGGAAAAAAGGTTAGAAGACTGATAGAAAGAAGATTGAATGAGAGCGGAGGAAAATAGGGACTCTGATGGAAAGATCAGTTGAAAAGAAGGAAGGAAAAAAATTTACTTAGAAGAGCAAAAACAGAGGGAAGAAGACAGAGAAGACGGAATGACCAGATAGCACTAATAAAAACCATCAATTGATTAATTTTATTAAACTTAGGAAATAGGAAAGGAACAATTCTGGATTTTACACTTGATTTTTGTTGTTTGGATATTTATAAATATGTAAAAATAGATGAAAGCATCAATGTCCACATTTCCTATTTCAGTTTTGATGATGTGTATTTCTTTTCATCTACTATCTGGAAATTTCCCCAGATTGGATTTCAGAAATCTGGTCACCTTAATATATACCCCATTTACACTACCCTTGAAAAACCGTGCCGAGACCGGTCCGAGCTCAGTAACTGAGATAACTTATCCTTTGTAAATGGAAAGCAAACTGAACTGAACTGAGCTAGACACAACCGAACCGAGCTAACTGCAGACCAGTTCCAGAGGTGGGTTGGCTCGTTTTTTCCCTTGCTCGGTTCTCTGATAACAAGAGCGCATGAGCAGAACGGCGCATCTCCGTCTGGCTGCACATCCCGATTCACACTCCATTCCAGTAGTTGACGGTAATGCCCCTCCAGAAGTTGCTTGTCAACCAACACAAAACAGAAGAAGAAGAACAACTATTAAACAACAATCGAAATCTTCTCCTCGCAACATTTTTTTGATTTGCTTGATTCCCTCCTTCTTCATCTTCTTCTTCTTGCGTTTTATGGCGGTTGGCAAACAACTTTTGGTGCATTACCGCCACCAACTGCTTGATTTCCTCCTTCTTCGTCTTCTTCTTGTGTTTTATGGCGGTTGGCAAACAACTTTTGGTGCATTACCGCCACCAACTGCTTGATTTCCTCCTTCAATACTGGCAATAATACCGCAGATCGTCACTAGGAAGTGAGGAGTCGAGGAACCGAGATGGCGTGATGTGTCGTCAGAACGACACTCGGTGGGTTAACTGATCCGAGCTTGGACCGGTCTCGGCATGGATCGGTTTTTCAAGGGTAGTGTTAATGGGGTAATGAAGTCCCTTTTTTTCCATCAGAAAAATTTTATCCTTAGAGCTAATGCTAACTGTCTTGCTAATTACCCTAGCTTCTACAAATATTTCTGGTTTGTCAGGATTCCTTTGGGTGTACGGCCTTTTCGACAGTAAGCGAAGTGGATTGGCTAATGTTTTGCAGACATCACCACAGTTTTTTTTCACAGTTTACGGATTTTATTTTTTATTTGGGGGGGAAACCATAAGTGCCAGAATGCCATCCATCCATTAAGTCATTTTAGATGAATCTGGACATTTAATTTCTGAGAAAAATCCTCTTCAACACCTTCAAGGATCTGGGTTAGGCCATATAAAATGAAGGTAAGTCAATGAAATGTCCCCATAAATAATGAATACAAACTATGTCTTGAATATTATTCTGTTAAAATAGATTATAAGCATACTGTAGCTTTTATAATGTGAAATATGATGCTTCTATACCCAAACACTTCACATGCTTTTCCTTTATATTTAGCCTGTATTTGATCAACAATTTAACCTGCAATTTGTTCTGTAACATTTCATGAATGATGACATGTTGATGGATCATTAACCCTGCAATCTATTCAGTTGTGAACTACTTTTAAATCTACTACAATTACACAATTTATTTGTGTGAAAGAATGTACATGTCTGACTTGCTTCATACTTTACTCTGTGTCAGAACACCATCTATCTGTAGCAGTCAACTATGTGGGCGTGCTATAGCAGCTTTACACCTGGACCGCAATTACAGAAGTGATTAGTGAACTGAAGCACCACAACTTTACCTGAAAGCAAAGGCAAGCAAACAGGAAGTAAAAGTAAGCCTACGGCATCAGCCTCACTATCCACCAAGCGTATTAAAGATGAGGTTCCCCTGCTGTCATTTCATAATTAACACACACGTACAAACACCTATACATGTGTTTTTGTGGTTTCATCTTGTCAAAGAAATGTTTAGCCGATTGCAACAAAGAAAAAATAATAAACTAGTAAAACTATGAAGTTCTATTTATGTGTGTGTTTTGCTGAGCATTATCATTATTTTTCACATTACGACAGAAATTCAAAGTGCATTTTCAACAGAGTAAAAATACATTAGAACAATTATCATTACCACTCCAAACAGCCTCATCATATTTGCCAATAACTAATTAGTGGAATTTTAACTGCTCCCATGTGAGTTTGTGTTTCTGTAAACAATCAGTTGGAATATTCAAACCACCTCAGGGGATTTTTTATGTCTAATTTGAAGCTTTGTATTCCCTCTCTTGGCCACCAAATTTTCTTAACTGAATGTGAAGTTCCTCTGCTTTGTAGCCAAGTGTTTGCTTTAAACAGTAACAATGCTGGCACGATATTCAGACAGACAGAGCTATATCAAACAAAATAACCAAATAACAGCATTGCTATATAGTGCCAAAGTAAATGTAGTCATAAAATAAGAGAGAAAAGAAGACATTCTCAAGAAAGGCATCCTTTGGCTCAGACATTCTGTGGAAATAAAAAACCCAATGTAGATCAGTGTCTAGCATGATTGACTCACAGCATTAGTATGTTATCTTTTTTACTAAAATTAAGTGTCATGCACTAAGAGATTGTTACAAATTAATCACAATTTTTATAAAACATATAAGTCTTTCAGTTCTAAGCTTTTAAGCTACTTAATATTTAATCCGTTAACTATCAGACGTCATGTATTGTTCTTTGAAGACGGACAACTTGCTGTGTGTTTTGACAACAGATGACAATGTGGTTTCAGCTCAAATCATGGTCATAATAGTTAATTCTGCATATATATGATTCAATTCACAACTTCCTTTCAAAATGAATGCAATTATTCATAAGAAAACCAAAATCTATCCAAACATATTTCAGTTAAAAACTCTTAACTAAGCTAGAGAACCTCAACCATACTAATAGTGGCATCATATACACTGATAAAAGTAAACATGGGTCAGGTCAAGTCTGAATTGTTTTCAAACTCTCCAGCCTTGCTTATTAAAGTGGACCCCTCTAATCTGCTGAGCTCCTTACGGTATCTTGACCCTATGCGTAAGAAATGGTGTCGCTTTGTCCAGTTCCAGCTCAAGGTGGGATTCATCCTGTGTTTAATCAAACTTCAATGTCTACTGTAACTCTTTGCTATCAGGACTAGGGTGGCCATTTCTATAGCACCAAAAAGGAGGACATTGTGCGGCATATCAATAAATTACTAAGGTGTACATAAGAATCGGGTAAAGTCATTTATAGTACAATTCTTAGTAGTTTAAAGAGGATGCTTGTGTAGCTGAATAGAACAAAATATTAAAGAAATGTAAAAAAGAATTGGTTCCCAGCATTTGTATTTATTTAATACATTGTGGTGTTTAAAAAGTGACAATTTTTGACATGATTAATTTGCGCAGAACTGCTGCAATTGATCATAAAGCAGTTCGCCTCGAAGCCCCAGGCGGAGAAAGAGCTATAGATTAGGACAATGCAAATCTCAAAAAGTGGCTGGAAAAGAGGAATTCCTGACATGGCTGCAGCCTGTCGAGGGTAAAGATGATTTCACCGTGTTCTCCATCTCTCTAACTCTCTATATCTATCTATATAGATATATATCTATATCTATATCTATATAGATATATATCTATATAGATATAGATATATATCTATATAGATATATACATGCATACATACAAACTTGAGTCATGGAACTGTGCTTACAGCTCCTTATTTCATGTAAACTAATAACTTGTTTACATGATACTTGTTGATGGCATTAAAATTATTTTTAATATATGTTATGTTTATTCTTTATACATCATGTGCATTGTTACTTTATTAGCCAGATTAGAGAGAGTAGATGGCCTTCCTTCACATTGTGGATGTCACTGTGTGTACGGAGGTCATCTAATCAGGGCAGCCTTCGTGACTTTAAAAATACACAGGATATGGGCACATCTTGGAGCAGGTCTGATAGAGGAGAGCTATCTGTAATCCTTGGGCATGGATGGCGTGTCAGTTTCTGATACGGAAAGCTAAACATCCACATGATCCAACACATAGACTCATGAGCTATAAGAAGGAAAAGATGGCCTTGTTCGGGGCTCAATCTTTGCCGGACACTCGCGGACGTGATTTTTTGAGCCCACAGCTGTGCAAGCTCCAAGCATTTTCTCTGTCCTGTAACGACCTGATCTGGAATAAACTCTGTTATTTTTTACTCCTGTTTTATAGTCCTTTTTTATATGGTTTTACCCAGTTTGAGTTAAGAGTAGTAAGTAACTTGCTCCCAGGAAAAGAACCGTGAGTAAGCCCCCGAGGCGCAACAGCTTTTTTAGGGGACATAACTTCCTCATTTAACAATTAAAAGAGCATTAAATTAGAGTTCCTCATTCCTGTATAAACCCTGTAAACGTTTAATTTTTTATGACATATTTAAAAAAAATCCCCATCATCATCCAGCAGATGTTCAGTTTCTGCCCAAATATTTTCTTTTTGTTGTGGATTTTTGTAACATGGATAACAAGGATCAAACATAGTTTGTATGAACTATGTTTATTCTCTGCTTCCAAACTCATCATCTCTTCATCCATTCCTGCAATAAGAATTTTCTTTTAAAGTTTTGAGATGCCCTCTAGAATCTCACAACTTCTTCCTGGTCTGTTGAAGCACCAATAGTCTGCGTCCAATTATTTAATTAATTGCTCTTAGTTTTTGGGAATATATTACGAGCTATGCTCTAATTTCTAGTTACCAATATGTTTTTACTATAATTTAATTTGACAAACCAGGCCTTCTCTACATTCTTTTTCCTGTTTGGTTCGATTGCAATTGCGGGTCTTGATCTGGACGGACCGGAGCGGAGCAAAAAAATAGCTCAGTTCTGTATTTTGACGGTGAAGGACGGAGAAGACGTACGTGGACAGAGACGTGCAGAGGATGTGGAACAGCTCTCATTGATTTACATGACAGACAAGTACTCCGCACGACGTACGTGAACGGAGTGGAGTGCTGACGGAGTATGTGGAATCTGGGGGTAAAGGAGGACAAATACACGTCTGGCTATATGCGGCACCGGACGCCGGACAGTGCAATGAAAATCCGGACTATCCGCCCTAAAGCTGTACATCTGGCCACCCTAATCAGGAAATTCACAAAATACACTTAAAAGTAAAATTCTCATCTCAGTTGATCAAAAATGTTGCAGTAATACTTATATATATACTTATAATATACCTCATATTTCTTCTACTTTCCCTTCCATTTACTTGCATCATGCCCAATTTAAAACAGTCTTTAAAATTCCCCCTTTCACATATGAAGCCCTATGATTTTACACGTAATTTTCTTTGTCTGTTCATGCTCCTACCGTACATGTGCTGTTGTTAATTGGACCATTTCCCCTGCATCCTAATGGAGCCTCATTTATTCTGCATTTGATCCTGCCTTTATGTTCAGCGGTCTAGCTGACAAGGATTGCCAGATTATTGAAAGCCTTTGTGATTAAATATTTAGTGTTATTACCCTGCCTGCCTGATCTTGATAATGTTTCTGCCTTCTGCTGTTGCTTCCACCTTCTAAACTTTGGACATCTGTCATTCTCCTGTGTCGTGATTTCATGCCTTTCCCTTGATTTGTCAGCCCATATCTGCCTCCCTGTGTCTGAGTTTTTTCTTTTTTTTTTATGTGGCCTGACAAATGGCTTTATTTTATTTAACTTATTCCAATCTTTAAGTTCCTGCCCAGCCACTAACGCAACTCTCTCCCTCCAGAGGTTCCTGATTCTGCTCCAGGTGGTTCTTTGAACTCCTGATCTCATTTTTCAGCAACTTATTTATTTCAGACAATTGTGTTTGGCTGAATACCTGGTCTTCAGAACTGCCTATTACACTTGCATTAGCTGCTTTATTTTTCCTTACCCTGTTTTTCTCTCAGGGTTAACATCAAGAGAGTACAGGTGGATAGAGTTTATAGCCCAGGAGGAGTATTTATTCTTTGGCTCTATCCCTTTTGTCCACTCAGCATCTTTTTCTCACTTTCTTTCTCTATCTTTAATGTTCTTGTTTTATTTTTGTTTTTCTTCTTATGTTAGTAACTACATACTGCTTGGCATTTTTGTGCTGCTGAGAAGTAATCCTAAAGGACAATGTTGGCTGGGCTGCTGCTGATGGGAACCTCATGTTCTCCTATAGATGATAAACCTGATTCCATCCTACAATGGCAGCAGTTGTGTTTTTCTATATATTAAGCCAGTTCAGCAGCTAGTAGTGCAGTCAACCTTTTAGTTTTGTTTCATATAAAAAGTACTCTTTGTTCAATGCTTCTCTATTTCTTCAGTCCCACTGAGCCTGGTTCTGCTGTAGATTTCTTCTGTTAACATTGAGCTTTCCTCTCTACTGTTGTTTAGAGGAGGGACTTCTGCAAAGCAATAACTTACTACAACCTGTTGGGTTTGTGAAATATATAAATATCTTGAAAATCTGTCTGCATGATGTTACTGAACTGACTATGTAAAACACTTTGGGATGATGTCAGGGCTCGATCTTAACCATTGCCCAATCGCCCGGGGCAAGTAGTTTTTATTGTCGGGAGAGTACAAATTTCATTGCATTTGCCCGCCGGGCAAGTGCAATGATCGCAAAAAAAAAAATATATATATTTATCACTCAAAATTCCTTTTTTAATCACCGAATTCGCTTAAAAAAGGACCCACGAACGTTGCCGGCGCCATTTTTGTTGTTTTGTACACATTCTTGTGTGATTTGAAAAAGCCGCGAGGTGTTGCTCCGGGAATTGGCGCGAATCAGACACATTTTTTCCGACTTGGAAGGCTAGAAATCAAGGCAAAAAAATGTAAGCAGAGTAACACACCCACCACCTATTTTACCCTCCACCCATTTCATCCACCACCCAGATAACCCTAGATTAAAAATGATCGGTCAGGGATTAGGAAAATTGGCATAATTGTATGCCATGCGCACAGTGTAAATATGGCTAACCTTTTTTCAGTCTTCTGTACAGTGATGCAGGTGTAAACAGGTTAATTTAACTCTCACACCCTACAAATGGAGCTGCAGCAACCTGCACAGCTCCTTTAACTCAATGGCTCTGTTCGAAAACCTAGGACGCATCCTTAGAAGACCGGATTTGAAGACCGATTA
>NW_015150645.1:1147566-1148774 GCF_000732505.1 Cyprinodon variegatus
CGGAGAAGATTTTCATTTCTATGATCGAGCTTGGATTTATTTGAGTTTTGTGTGACCAATATCCCGGTGAGTTTCCAAGTTGCTTACGCTGTGTTAGCATGCTAATTGAGTTAGCAAAGTGTGGAATGCTACTAAAGGAGTTCTTTATTTTATAAAAAAAAACTGTCGGGATAGATTTAAAGGGATTTAAATGAACAAAGTAAAAATATGTGATGGTTTAGGTGCATTTTATTTAACTTGTGCTGTAAATATTGAATTTTTGGATTGTTGGTTCAACCACTTTATTGTTATACTGAGGGGAAAATGTTTTTGATATGTGGTAATTGCTTGAGTAAGTGAGGTTCCTATGAGTTAGATGCAGTAAAAGGGTATTTGTGAAACTAGTCATTAACGATGTAATAAATGCAAATTTGTGTAGAGTTAGAGAGTAATTTTCCTGCACATCTGTGCAGGCTGGTTTTTTTATCCTTTTGGAGATTTCAGCAGAGGTGAGTCCATACCTTGCTGCTGCCTCTTGTTCCATTGGTTCCCACTGTGGCTGGATCTTCTACTGGGCTGCACCGCCTCCCTTCGTATTGCCTGTTCTGGACCCTTTTCCATTCATGGACACTTATTGAGAGGTAGGACTGGGTGCACTCAGTATTTTTATTTTATTTTTGGACCTTAAACTTTTTGTGCCTGAGATCTCAGAGTGTTTTTTTTTTTTTCCAAGTCCTTCAGTGGTTCTAATTGTTGTATATAAGAAGGAAGGACTTGATGGACTTTTATTTTTCTGATGTTGAGTCAACTGTTTACATGTGCCTAAGTTCAATACACCTTATTCATTTCCGCTAATCTGTTGTCCAGTGTGTTATTTGGGGTGGATATCTGAACCTTTGTGCAGGTGAAAAAACCAACAGCCTCCTCACTGAACCGAGACTGGATTCTCCTTCTGGGTTATAGGTGCTACATATTTGTATTACTAATACTAGTAATAAAGGAGGGGTTACACAGGTAAGACATTAAAAAATGTTCATTACATTTTTTTCTCTCAGACATTGGAGAGGTGCATTTAAATGTTATAGAGCTAAACATGTTAAATTGGAAAATTAATCCAAGTCAGTTAAAAGTCAGGGAATTGTGAAATTATGTAATACTGTGGAAACCCTGTATAAAATAACTATGTATAATGATTCTCTAGAAAAGTCACATTATATTAATAGTATTAT
>NW_015150645.1:1150438-1152697 GCF_000732505.1 Cyprinodon variegatus
GCAAATGAAATGTGAAAGTCACTTGCCCAAAGGGCAAGTGGTAAAAATCCTTACCTTCAACCCCTGGATGTGTTTTAAGTAAACCATTTGAATTTGATATACTGTAGAGATAATGTGCTTTAACCCCAGCCAGATGAAATAGAGCTTTATTATCCACCTTATGATAAAAATCTGCAAAGGAAATTCCAAATTCCACAGATAGCTTGGAACCGTAAGCTATATTCTGTAGTTGTCTGGTCTTTTTGAACCTTTTCTACCCATGTAACCTGATTCAGTTCAGTTGCTACCCTTTAAACTTTAACATTTGCTACCAAAATCTGAACTTCCAAGGGACATTTCTATGATTTATGGAAAAAGCCTTATGTCATGATCGACAGGAAACTTCTTTATTTTTAATGATTTATGTATCTATTTGACTAGATCTATCTTTTTAAGATTTTTTTTTCTTGTTTCCTGTGAATATTCATTCTGTTCCCCTGGGATATGCTCCATTTTACATCCCTGCTTCTTTGTCTCTCATGCTCTTGTTTCCATCTGTGCAACTAACCACAGTCATGTCAGGGGGCTTTAAATAGGACTTAATTTGTTTTGAGCAACCTGTGGTTGTTAACTCTGCCTGAAAGCTGACGGCAACCTCAGGTGGGAACTACTCAAATTTCCCTTTTAGGACCAGTTGGCCAACATATTTTCTCTTTTTATTTCCCGATCTAATTGGTTGATCCAACAGATCTGTTCTTTCGTTCTGTACGCAAACATTTGTTGCTTTAGCAGTTATTTAACAGTTTCAGTGTTTTGCTTGAAGTCTGGAGGAAACCTCAAAGTAAAGTCAGAACCCCGCTGAAACAGCATGCTTTGTGTTTCGTTCCATCTGGACTCAGAGGATGGCAGCAAACAAGCTCAGTTGGAGCACGAGTCAGCAAAGTGTCTTCATCAGTTCAATGGGAATAATGAGAGGCAACTTTGAAGTGTAGGAAACAGAATACAGAGGAGAGGTCCTCTGTATTCAGAGCTCAGCTCTAAGTGGGTCAAACATTTTGTCTTTGGGAACAAACGCTGTTTGCTTCAATTTTTGGTTCACTCATCCTCACAAAGAAAAAGAAAAAAAAAATGTTTCCCCCCTCCCTCTGTATATTTGGACTTTTATATGACTGTGTTACTTTCTGTTCTTTATAGCCTCAAATACATGATTTCTGTTTGCACAACCTATTGGTAGAACTGTTCCACCCTCACAGAATATTTCTGACAAATAAATAAAAATGTATCAAGTTCATAAGAACAGATATTAATGATATCAGTTGAGTCTGAATTAGCATAACAACGAAGAAATAAATGAAATACCTTTCCAGCTCAAGGCCAAAACACACTGAATCTGATTTTGCATTTGATTGGACAAATATTTGCATCATTATCCATAGGAATTAAAAGAAAAAAAGAAAATCGAGTCAAAATAAGCCTGGAGAGCCAATCAGAGTCTATGTTTTAAAGAAATCTGCCTGTCAAGGAGTGATTTCTAATGTGGACTAGCGTTCAAAGGGGTCAGTGAGCTGTTCCCACTGCCACTAAAAGCCGAGTGTTAGGACAAGGCCTGTATGTAAACAGGCCTGAAATAAGTTTTTTAAGTCGCCTATTGGTATGACTTTTGTGAGGANTCCTCACTGAACCTAGACTAGATTCTCCTTCTGGGGTTATAGGTACTACATATTTGTATTACTAATACTAGTAATAAAGGAGGGGTTACAAAGTGGCGAGCCAGCCAGGAGGCTGTTTAAAAGTCCACCCCAGATTTTCACATTGCAGATTTTTAGCAACAAGAAACTGTAAATTTCTTTAACAAAAGACAATTACTTAACAGACTTTTTTTTGGAAGATGGATCTATGTAATAAGTTCAAAGTGCATGGACAAAGCTGTCTGTATGTAACAGGTATAGATCTAAATTACAGTGAGGAAGAGATAGCCGATTTTTTCAAAGTAAATGGAGATGTTACAAAAGTTATCAGGGTTCCTGATGATCCAGATCAACCCAAGGGAAGAACACTTGTACAATATTCATCAGACCGAGCAATATCAAGAATTGATCCTGCCAATCTTGGTGATCAGCCAAGCCCTAAAGACCCCAGTGCAATTTGGCATGTTTCTACCATCCGTGAAATGTGTCAAAAGGAGCTTGGAAGAGAACTAGCCCAGAAATGTCTGGCTGAATTAAGCACACTTGCTGAAAAAAGTAAAGCTGGGTTTTGGGATATGCTACAGCAGGAGAT
>NW_015150645.1:1154670-1155852 GCF_000732505.1 Cyprinodon variegatus
TCAGCATTTGGAGTGGTGGAAGATGGTGAAGAGTTGTTTGCAACCTTCTTAGGCTCCAACCAGAATTCAGGAGAAAAGCCCTCTGTCTTTTTGAACCGGCTACAGACCCTTCTCACTAAAGCTGTTTCTAGAGGGGGAGTTCCTGCAGCTGAGTTTGACAAATATTTGCTCAGACAATTTTGTCGTGGCTGCTGGGATCAGGGCTTAATCGTTGGCCTTCAGCTTGAGCACAAGAAATCCAATCCCCCATCTTTCCCTGACTTGCTGCTGCTTTTGAGGACAGAAGAGGACCAGCGCGCAGCTAAGATGGACAGAATGAAAAAACATTTGGGCAGCACTAAGGCAGCACTACATGCCCACTCAGTTTTAAGTTTGGCACCAATTGATAAGGAGCCTGTTACTACATCTCCGAGTAAACAGGATGCCTGTTCTAAACTAGAAAAAGAAATTTCTGAACTCCGTAAACAAGTTGCACAATTAAGACACAAAGAAAAAGTGGAGGTCGAACATGAAAAGCTCTTCAGTAGAAATGAGCCAACCCTGCCAGGTGAAATGCTAACTCTTCATGTCAAAAATCCCAATCCCACATATAGGGCCCCCAACCAACCAAAGCCATGGTTCTGCTTTAAATGTGGGGGTGATGGCCACATTGCTGCTAACTGTTCCAGTGACCCCAATCCTGAACTTGTGCAAATTAAGAACGCAGAGCTCAGGGAGAGACGTAAGAAGTTCTGGGCCCAACAGGGAGCTCAGAAATATTCTTTAAACCTGTAGAAGCTCCTGGTGTGGGACAACCAGGAGCTAAGGAATCCAGGTACTTAAGTCCCTTAGTAATGACACTTGATGTAAAGGATTGCACATGGCCTGTGGCCCTCGAGGGGCGTGGTGGGTCAAACAACATCTTACCTGCTGGACTTATTGGTCCCCGCTGCCTCTCCACAGTTTTAGTAGGAAACATAAAATGTGAATCTATTCTTGATACTGGGTCCCAGGTTACAACAATCACAGAGACTTTCCTTTCTAGATACCTGCCATGCCTTTCTGTTCAACCCCTTAGCCATTTACTTGAGATTGAAGGAGCTGGGGGCCAGTCTGTTCCTTATTTGGGCTATGTTAACCTACCACTAACCTTCCCTGACAGTGTGACTGGTAGGGAGGAGGAACTGACTGCTCTTGCTCTTG
>NW_015150645.1:1156427-1160230 GCF_000732505.1 Cyprinodon variegatus
CTGTGTCCAGTGATTCTGGCATGTCTTGCAGAAACATTGAATTCAACCTTGATGATTCCCCTTTGTCTGAGGAGTGGAAACAACGAGTTGTTGAAAAGTTAAACTCTATCCCGGAGGTGTTTGCTTTTGATGAACTCTCTTCTGGTCACACAACTGTTGTGAGGCACCATATCCGGTTGCATGATGAGACCCCTTTTAAGGAGCGATCGAGACCCATACACCCCAGTGATCGGGAGGCCGTAAAACAGCATCTCACAGATCTCCTTGATGCAGGAATAATAAGAGAGTCCGAGAGTCCATTTGCATCTCCGGTGGTGATAGTAAAGAAGAAAAATGGGAAGATCAGGCTGTGTATTGATTATAGGAAGCTAAATAGTCGAACTATAAAAGATGCATATGCCCTCCCTAACATTGAGGAAACATTCTCAGCCCTGAGTGGAGCAAGATGGTTCTCTGTAATGGACCTCAAATCTGGTTACTACCAGGTGGAGATGGCTGAGCAGGATAAACCTAAGACAGCCTTCACATGTCCCTTGGGCTTCTATGAATTTAACCGAATGCCCCAAGGTGTGACCAACGCACCAAGCACCTTTCAGCGCCTCATGGAAAAGTGTGTAGGTGACCTTCATCTCAATGAGGTTCTCGTCTTCTTAGATGATCTCATTGTTTTTTCAGAGACTCTTGAAGAACATGAGCA
Source organism: Cyprinodon variegatus (assembly GCF_000732505.1). NCBI lineage: Eukaryota > Metazoa > Chordata > Actinopteri > Cyprinodontiformes > Cyprinodontidae > Cyprinodon > Cyprinodon variegatus. Next base: position 1,157,125 of record NW_015150645.1, read on the forward strand.
GAGACTCATGAAAGTCTTAAATCGTCTTAAAAGCTATGGTCTTAAACTGGCACCTGAGAAATGTCAGTTTTTTAAGTCATCTGTGAAATATCTAGGCCATGTGGTGGATGCGCAAGGGGTCCACACTGACCCAGGAAAGATCTCTGCTCTCAAAGATTGGCCTCGTCCTGTGAACCAAGAAGAACTGAAACGTTTCTTAGGGTTTGCTGGATATTATAGACGTTTCGTTGAAGGCTTTTCTAAGATCGCCAGACCCCTTAATTCACTCACTGCAGGATATTTTCCCTCTGCAAAGAGAGGGAAATTTTACAAAAGAACAAGACCCAAACATCATGTCAACACACGGGTTCCTTTTGATGCAAAATGGACACCTGAATGTGAACTTGCTTTCAAAACACTGATTGAGAAACTAACATCAGCTCCTATCCTTGCGTTTGCAGACCCAAGGCTTCCATATGTGCTCCACACGGATGCTTGCTCCAGTGGTTTGGGGGCGGCTCTTTACCAAGAGCAGGATGGGAGGCTTCGAGTGATAGCTTATGCCAGCAGAGGGTTGTCCAAAAGTGAGCAAAACTATCCAACTCACAAGCTAGAATTTTTAGCCTTGAAGTGGGCCATCTGTGATAGGTTTAAAGATTACCTATATGGCGTGGATTTCACAGTTTTGACGGATAATAATCCACTTACATATATACTCACTTCAGCTAAACTCGATGCCTCCGGACACCGTTGGTTGGCGGCCCTTTCAACATTCAGATTTAACATCAAATACCGGGCAGGGGTCACCAATCAGGATGCAGATGGTCTGTCTCGACGACCACATGCAGCGCCTCATGAGGATGAAGACTTCCTTCAGGAAAAAGAGAGGATTAGTGAGATGGCAAAACGACTAACAGAAGGAGAAAAAAGAGAGATCTCCGCTGATGTAATCACAGCAGTAAGTCAACATCACTCTGTCTCCTCACTGCAACTTCCAGTTCTAGCAGAGTCTCTTGCTGTGGATGCTCTCTGCTTACCAACTATGTTTGTTGATCAAGGCCAGAGTACCCTACCTGGAATGACCAAAATCAGTTGGCATAAAGTACAAAGAGAAGATCCAATAATCCGGAAGATGATCTCCATGGTGGGAGGTGCGCAAAAGCCGAGCTTTAAAGCTGTCCATGCAGAGCACCCTGAAGTCAAGCTGTTGTTAAGACAGTGGAACCGGCTTGAGCTTAAGGATGGGATTCTTTACAGAAGGTGCATTGATAGGGGAAGGGTAACCTACCAGCTTGTGTTGCCTAAACTGTATAGAGAAAGAGCTCTTCGGGGGTTGCATGATGAAATCGGACATTTAGGACCAGATCGTGTGCTCAGTCTTGCCAGAGCAAGATTTTATTGGCCAGGAATGAAGCAGTCTATTGAAGAAAAATGTCAAACCTGTGAAAGGTGTTTTCGGAGAAAAGCTCAACCACAAAAAGCAGCACCTATGAGTAACATAACAACAACTTTCCCACTACAATTGGTCTGCATGGATTACTTGTCCTTGGAGCCTGACAGCCATGGCACCAAAAATATTTTGGTTATTACAGACCATTTTACAAAGTTTGCTGTGGCTGTTCCGACAAAGGATCAGAAAGCCCGGACGGTTGCCAAGGCATTTTGGGAAAACTTCCTGGTTCACTATGGGTTTCCAAGTCGTATCCATAGTGATCAGGGAAGGGACTTTGAATCAAACTTAATCAAGGAGCTGTGCTTATTGATTGGAGCAGAAAAAGTGCGTACCACACCATATCATCCCCAGGGGAACCCAGTGGAGCGTTTCAATAGAACACTGTTGAGCATGCTCGGGACCCTGGAGGAAAATGACAAACAAAACTGGAGAGAGTTTATCAAACCCCTTGTACATGCGTACAATTGTACGAGGAATGATACTACAGGGTTTTCCCCATATGAGCTCATGTTCGGCAGGCAGCCAGCCCTCCCAATTGACCTCATATTGGGTACTGATATTCAAGCAGAAACTCATGAAAATCATTCAGATTATGTGCAGAAGCTGCGTCACCGGCTACAAGAGAGTTACAAGCTGGCTGCAGAAAACTCTAAAAGGTCAGGTGAGAAAAACAAGCTGCGATTTGATGCTAAGGTGAGAGCTGCTGAGTTGGTTGAAGGAGATCGGATCCTTGTGAGGAATGTCAACTTGCGAGGAAAGCAGAAATTAGCTGACAAATGGGAAAAATCCATTCATGTTGTGGTGAGGCGAATCGATGATGGCCCAGTATATGTTGTTAAGCCTGAGAGAGGCAATGGTCCTCACCGTACGCTCCACAGAGATCTTTTACTGCCATGTGGATTTTTGCCAGTGGAAGAAAATTCAAAGGAAGGACGACAGTCAGGCAAGCCCAAGGAAATGAACTTACGTAGCAGAAAAGTCGCAAATCAACAAGTGGAGCTTGAGGATCTAGATGAATCAGAGGGTGAAGAGGAGGAGAGTTATTGCTTTGAACCCCCACAGCTCACATCATGGGGTCCATATGTGCAAGAGCTAAATAGGACAAATCCAAACTTGATGAGCACCGTGGGTCCAAGGTTGACAATACACCAGCGAGCGTCATCGGACCTAGTGACCTCTGACGAGTCAACAAATTCTCACAAGGTTGTGCCAGAGGCAATGAGTTCTCAGGATCCATTGTGTGTTCAAAAACATGACCACATCGTTATAGAGATGCCAGAATGCGAGCCTCCTCAGGAAGTGGACGATATCAGAGTTGTCTCACCAGAGACAGGTGAAATTGGGACACATTCATTTGTCCAGCAGCATGATTATACTTCTTCAGACACCATAACAGCAGAGGAAAGCAGGACTGTGATCCAACCATGTGAGCCCAGGCGGTCCCAAAGGGAGAGACATCCACCATCTAAGTTCACCTATGATGAGTTGGGGAAACCTCTGATCCTTGCTCTTACCTTATTCTTTGAACATCTGCAGGCTGTCATCTCTCCTACTGACTCAGAAAGCTTTTCTGGGGTGTAAGTTGCAGGCAGGGACTCATGCAATCAAGAGGGGGAGAGTGTAACCAGGTTAATTTAACTCTCACACCCTACAAATGGAGCTGCAGCAACCTGC
>NW_015150645.1:1161231-1162400 GCF_000732505.1 Cyprinodon variegatus
GAGTTAGGGAGTAATTTTCCTGCACATCTGTGCAGGCAGTTTTTTTTCCTCTTGGAGATTTCAGCAGAGGCGAGTCTGTACCTTCCTGCTGCCGCCTGTTTCATTGGTTCCCACTGTGGCTGGATCTTCTGTTGGGCTGTACCGTCTCCCTTCGTATTGCCTGTTCTGGACCATTTTCCATTCATGGACACTTATGGAGAGGGTGGTAGGACTGAGTGCACTCAGTATTTTTATTTTATTTTTGGACATTGAACTTTTTATGCCTGAGATCTCAGAGTGTTTTTTTTTTTCCAAGTCCTTCAGTGGTTCTAACTGATGTATATAAGGATGGACTTGATGGACTCTGAGTCAACTGTTTACATGTGACTAAATTCAAAACACTTTATTCATTTCCGCTAATCTGTTGTCCAGTGTGTTATTTGGGGTGGATATCTGAGCCTTTGTACAGGTGAAAAAACCAACAGCCTCCTCACTGAACCTAGACTGGATTCTCTTTCTGGGTTATATGTACTACATATTTGTATTACTAATAATAGTAATAAAGGAGGGGTTACATTGGCATTCATAAAAATATACTGTTGTGATAACTTAGTATACGTTTGAGTGGTTTTTGGTATATGTCTATTTTGAAGTCATAGCGCCCCCCAGGTGGGCCATAGCCAGCCGCGACTGATAAGAAGTGACAAGACCCCTTTAAGTTAAAATAAGAATAAAGTTGTTTATTAAGAAGCTGATGATCAAAAGTTCATATTTTATTATATCCTTATGGAGTGACATAGATCAGTCAGATGCTGCTTTCCTACCTGGTAGCAGAGGGTCCAGGTCCTTTACTGAAGTCTACAGGGTGTACTTTGGACCCGTCAATCCTCACAGAGGAACGTTCTGCTCCGTCCTCCTTCACATCAATATTCTCCATCTTCTGCTCTTCTATCAATCTGAGGAAAACAGAACCAGTGTTTGAGGTCCAGTCGGTGTGTAGAGAACCAGAGAAAAATATTTTTAGCTACTACCACCTTCTCGGTCTTTACATTGGACACTCTCTGATGTTGGGAGTAAAGACCTACTGGTTAGAACAGAGTTTGAGTTCCTGCTCCTGGTTCATCCTACAACCGAACCCTCTGGGTCCATGAGCAAGACCATTAGCCCCAGTGTTTCAATTCTATTCTATT
>NW_015150645.1:1165810-1167820 GCF_000732505.1 Cyprinodon variegatus
TGTGTCATCTAAATTAGCTGATTTACCAAAACTCAGCCACATCCCATTTTTGAAAAAGATAGTAGAGGACCTAGAAAGATGGAAATCGCTTCCGATCTCCCTTAGGTAGGGTAGGGTAGGTAAGGTAGGGTAGCCTCAATTAAAATGATGGTCTTACCTAGAATTAACTACCTATTTTTAATGATCCCCAATAAACCATCACCCGACTGATTTAAATCTCTAGATTCTTCCATCTCTAAATTTCTTTGGAAGGTTATGTATTGGTTATGCACGCCGGTTCAGAGGTTCTGGGTAGAGGTATGTAAGGGCTTATCTCAGTGCCTGGGTTGTGATAAGTCCTGGGTCTGAGCTCCCTGGGGTGCGTTGCCCTCGGGCGGGTGCCCCGGCGGGGCGGCGGGGTTCGGGTTCTGTGGGGAATCCTGGTTGGGGTCTTGGCCTTGCCTGTGGGGCCCGGCCCTGCCGGGGCCTCTGGTGTGCTGGGGGCCTCTGGGCCTGTTCAGCAGGTGGGGGGGCATGGACATTAACATCTTGTGGCAGGTGCTTACCCCTTCAGGGGCCGCCTGTCCTCCGGAGGAGGTTGGACTGTGCCGGACATCCCCTTTGGTACTTTCAGTTTTAATTACACCTGAGAACAACAGGCAACAACACAACATTTGAGCGGGTGCAGAGAGGATCAGGGTCTTTCTCACAACCATGTTCTCCGGCTGCAGCCCGGAGTCTGGGGCCTGGAGGAAGATGGAGTCGTCTGGTCCAGCGTCTTGGCGAGGGGCTGTTTTTTTTGTATTTGTCAGGTTGGGGTCTGAACTGCTCCCTCTCCCAAGAACATCTCACGTCTCCACTAAGTGCAGAGCCCATTCCCCCTGTAGTGCTCTCCCTCCACTGGCTGGGGCCTGGGCTCGCCGGATGCACTGGTGGTGCTCGGTGTTTGGGAGTGGATGCCCAGGCAGGTACCGGCTTATTACTGGCAGCCGGGGGCATCTTTCCTCCTCCCTTGGTGGGAGGGCTAATTTCCTTGGTTGGTTCCTCCTTAGAAAGGTGCTACTTTATTGTATCTCTTAAATAATGTTATTTTTACATCTCTTTGCAGGTTATAAAGCAGACTGAAAATGTTTTATCATTATCTCCCTTTTATCTCCTTTCTTTCATCTTTTCTCCTTTTTTCTGTTTTTCCTCTTCTGCTCTACTTACATTGCAGTGTACATATAATCTGTAAAACTCCCTGCATAATTATAATAAAGCAATTCATATGCATAAATCAAGAGGAACACTATGGCGATAGCCGTACTGCTTCTTTACGTTCTTTTTGGCATCAAGACAATTACTCTTATTGCCACATCACCAGACAGGACACTGTAAACTTTTTTTGAAACTAAAGAAGACTAATTATTCTGTTACTCGTACTACATGGAAGCATACAACCAAAAGTTAAAATCCCATTTTACTTGAGATCCTTTTCTGGCCTCAAAATAACTAATCAAATGTTCGGAGTCTTCTACCTAGAACTGAACAAGTTGGAATCAGGGTGATTCTGCAAATGGGGATATAGTTGTTATTTCTGAAAAGTGGCAAAACAACGCAAAATCTGACAATATGGTTTGCACAAGTTACTTTAAAATCTGTTGACAGGCAGCTGGGGGGGGGGGGTCTTTTATAAACTCATATGTTACAAGCTGAATCCGTGTAAACATTTTTTTTTTTATCTTTATTTATTTATTTTAGTTAATTCAGTAAACAATACATTCCAAGGCAATATGGAATATAAAAAAACAAAAAACACAGAACAAAAACAAACCAAAGCATAACGCCATAACAGAGCCTGTATATAGTTATGTAACATCCAGTACCAGTACCCCCTTATATTTCAGCCATTTCCCACATCTTTTTACAAATAGGTCTTCTTTCACTTTTAACTTGTGTGTCAGTTGTTCCATTGTCAATATGTCGTCTATAATTGACATCAATTGTTTGTTGCAGGGGGGTCAGATTTAAGCCAGTTTTTAGTAATGGCCT
>NW_015150645.1:1170134-1178309 GCF_000732505.1 Cyprinodon variegatus
GATATCGGTCTATAATTTTGACAGTAGTCCTTGTCTTTTAGGGGTTTGGGGATAACTGTAATGATTGCTTCGGTCCAGGAGGGGGGGATTTTGTCATCACTCATAACCCAATTGAAAGTTCTGTGGATTAGAGGTGTTAGTTCTTCAATGAACTTTTTATACCATACTGAGGTAAATCCATCACTACCAGGTGCCTTGTTGGATTTTAATTTGCCAATTGCATCCCGAATTTCACTGTTTTGTGCCTTTTGAAGGGAGGTTCAGGGAGTCAAGGAACATTTTAATGTTTTTCTGATTCGAAGCCGATGACTCAGTGTAGAGTTCTTTGTAGTATTCTCTAAAAATATTTTAAATTTCTTCTTGTTTATATTTGGGTTGATTTGTTTTTGGGTCATAAATTTTGTTGACTGTGGTTTCTGCTCGTTGTTTCCGTAAGGTTCTCGCCAACAGTTTCATTGCTTTCGGGCCTGATTCATAATAGTTTTGTTTCAAATATCTTGCTTTTGTTTCTACTTCATGTTGTAGTAAGTTGTTAATTTTCTTTCTCACCTCATTCATTCGTTTATTAATGTTTGGGTCAACTTTTCTGTTTCCCTTGTGTTTCTGTTCTAAATGTCTCAATTCCTCTATATAAATTTTATATTGTAGTATTCTTTCTCTTTTGAGATTACTTGTAATTGCAATCAGTTCACCTCTTATCACTGCTTTTAAGGCATCCCAAAGTATTGCTGTTTCCTCATTGTAATTTTCCTCCAAGTAGGTCCGTATTTCTGCCCTAATTTGCTCAACAACTGATTTGTTGTTTAGTATCCCCTCATTCAGCCTCCATAATGTATTTTTTTGTCTACAGTTCAAGTGTATCTTCAAATATATGGCATTATGGTCGGAAACATCTGTCACTCCAATCCAACTATCTTGTATTATATCTCTATTTTCAGTCTGCATGAAAAAATAATCAATCGTAGAGTAAACAGAATGTGACCTTGAGTAATGACTAAAATCCCTCTGCAGTGGATGCAGATCTCTCCACACATCAAAAAACCCCAACTCCTCCCATGTATTACTGACCAGTTTTGTAATAGATTTCTTATTTTTCTTAAGGCTGGTTGTATCTAAGTCATAGTCCATTATCACATTCAGGTCTCCCCCGCATATACATGTACCTTCAGCCTCCATAGCAATGATATCAAATAGTGACTTAAAAAAACCTTATTAGCTCATGTTTGGAAACATGCCTGCCTGCTCTGAGAAGCCAAACCTGAAGACCCTCAGTCTGCATCTCCCTGCTAGTTCTCTGGAGAGAACTTGGAGAACAACTCAAGTTCTGAACCTCTCTAGTCTGAAGCCAAGCTCTGCCGCTGCTAAGCTCTCTGCTGAACTCTCAGTCTCTGGACTCAACTGGTTCCCTCTCTCCACCGATCAGTCTGAACCTTATCAGGTACAACTCAGTATCAGACTCTGTCAAGACGTCACTTCTGCCTGGCTAACCGAACTGTCCCTCTCTACAGAGAACTCTGTGAATCCAGTCCCGGACCTGTACCAGAATCAGTGCAAACAAATTACTCTGTGTGTTTATTCAAATAAACTGTTGAACTTTTATCCAGTCTCCTGTGGTGTTCTGCATGTGGGTTTAATCACAGAGACCCATCATGACAGAACACTCCGGCCACAAACAAAACCCAGCAGATCACCTCCGAAGGTTAATTGAGGAGCAAGCTGCTCAGATCCAAGGACACGAACTAACCCTCCATGAGTTTAACACACGTTTGGAACATCAGAATCAAACTTTTCAGGAATTAGCAGGCTACGTGAGAAACGCTAACGCAGCGCCTGCTCAACTTCCGGAGCCACGTCCGCCTCAAAGGTCAGAGCCTGTCACGTCACTTCCGGAATTCCGTCCGTCTCTTCCAGAAAGATTCTCAGGTATACAAAGCAAATGTAAAGGATTTTTGTTCCAGCGCAGATTAATTTTTGAACATTCACCCGCCAGTTTTTCTAACGATAAAAGAAATATAGCCTTCATCCTTTCTCAACTTACTGGTCGAGCTCTTGAATGGGTGGAGGCTAGGTTTTCCTCTGAGTCCAGTTTTCTGTGCACCTTTGCAGAATTCATAACAGAATTTTCTCAGGTTTTTAATCAAGACTCAGATAAATCCATTGACTCCCGAGCTTTGCCCAGTTTAAGACAAGGAAATCAGACTGTGGCAGACTTTTCTATTGACTTCCGAGTTAAAGCTGCAGCTTCTGGTTGGAATGAGTGCGCACTTAAGAGTGCCTATTTTAAGGCTCTAAATTAAGACATCAAGGACGAACTTGCCACAATGGACGAACCAGCTGGTTTGGAGGATTTAATCAGATTAACCATCCGGTTGGATAACAGACTCCGAACTAGGAACAGCTCTAGGCAAAGAAGCAATAATTTTTCTGCTGCTGCTCCCGCATCTAACAGCACTTCTGTTTTTTCTGAATCTCTAGAGCCCAGTACCAGACCAAGGATTAAGAATCAGTCTGCATTCACTCCTGTTCACGCAACTCACTTTGTCTCCTCGTCTACAGAAAGAGCTGAGGTTGAACCCATGCAGATTGGGCATACAAGGCTTTCCAATGAAGAAAGACAACGAAGATTCAGGGGAAATCTTTGTCTGTATTGTGGTGAGCTATTTTATTTCCACCTGCCCAGCTAAATCAAAAGCCGGGGTCCGTCAGAGGATGTGAGGAGTCTGACGGACCATATACGATCTGAAAAATCTCCTCATCTTCTGTTACCTGCAACTCGGTTCTTTTCCAATCAGACTCTCACTCAGTCAGCCTTCATAGACTCTGGTTGTGAGAGAAACCTAATAGACTCTAATCTGGTTCAACAGCTGAAAATAGAGACTATTCCTCTGAAGAAGCCTCTCAGAGTTTCAGCCATTGATGGGAAGAGGCTGCATCAAGTTACCCATCAGACACGACCATTAGAGCTCCTTATCTCTGGAAACCACTGTGAGACTCTAACCTTTTTTGTTTTTCCTTCTGCATGTTCATCTCTAGTGCTGGGATACGAGTGGTTGGAGCTTCATAACCCTCACATCAACTGGGCTGAACGTTACATTGAGTCTTGGTCCGCTTCCTGTCATGTCTCCTGTCTCTGTTCTGCAGCTCCTGCTATTCAGTCTCCTAGAGGTAGGGGGGAGATGGACCCTCCTGACCTTTCTTCCGTTCCTTCCGAATATCACAACTTGGCACCAGTCTTCAGCAAGGTCAGTGCGATGTCTCTTCCACCCCACAGACCATATGACTGTGCCATTGATCTGTTACCAGGAGCTCCCCTTCCCAGCAGTAGACTTTTTAATACTCCAAACCTGAGAGAGAGACGATGGAAAAATACATCAATGAGTCACTTGCTGCTGGGATCATCCGATCGTCTTCGTCCCCTCTCGGTGCTGGCTTTTTCTTCGTGGGTAAAAAGGATGGTTCTCTTTGACCCTGTATAGACTACAGAGGGCTGAATCAAATAACCGTCAAAAATAAGTATCCCTTACCATTGCTAGCATCAGCTTTTGAACCTGTTCAAGGGGCAACAGTGTTCACCAAACTCGACTTAAGAAACGCCTATCATCTTCTTAGAATAAGAGAGGGAGATGAATGGAAGACGGCATTTAAGACCCCCATAGGCCAATTTGAATATTTGGTCATGCCTTTTGGTCTGAAAAACGCTCCTGCCTGTTTCCAAGCTCTAGTAAATTATGTTCTCAGAGATTTCCTAAACGTTTTCGTCTTTGTATACATCAATGACATCCTGATCTACTCCAAGAACCTGTCTGATCACAAGAAGCATGTTTGTCTGGTCCTTCAAAGACTGCTTGAAAATAAACTTTTCGTAAAAGCTGAGAAATGTGAATTTCACCAACCTTCTGTCACTTTTCTAGGGTTTGTGCTCGAGGGCGGGAAGGTGAAGCCATCTGAAGACAAAATAAGAGCAGTTTTGGACTAGCCTACTCCCGAGAACCGCAAGCAGCTTCAAAGATTCCTGGGGTTTACTAACTTCTATTGACGATTTATCAGAAACTACCGTCAAACAGCTCTACCCCTCACAGCTCTGACTTCTCTTAAGAAGACGTTCCAATGGTCTCCAGAGGCTGAAGCAGCTTTTAACAAACTGAAGGCTCTCTTTTCCAGCGCACCCATACTGATTCAACCTGACCCCTCTAAGCAATTCATATTAGAGGTGGATGCATCTGATACCGGAGTGGGAGCTGTGTTGTCTGAACAATCTGACTCAGACCAAAGACTCACCCTTGTGCCTTTTTCTCACGCAGACTTTCTCCAGCAGAGCAGAATTATGATGTTGGTGACAGAGAGTTACTAGCTATCAAGCTAGCGCTGGAGGAGTGGAGACATTGGCTTGAGGGTGCGAAACACCCTGTCTTGGTTTGGACGGATCATAAGAACCTGTCATATATCCAGTCTGTAAAGAGATCTAACCCACGTCATTCCCATTGGTCTCTGTTTTTCTCTAGATTGAATCTGATTATATCTTACAGACCCGGATCTAAGACCATTAAGCCCGACTCTCTTTTTCGCCTGTACTCTCCCGATAAGCCTGAAACGCCTGAACCTGTTCTTCCTGCATCTTGCACGGTTGGAGCCGTTTCCTGGGAAATCACTGATCTCATCAATCTTGCCTTGGCTTCTGAACCTGACCCAGGAAATGGACCTCCAAATAAAACTTATGTACCTACTTCTGTCAGATCCCGTCTCATCCAGTGGATGCATGCAGCTAAGTTCTCAGCCCATCCAGGAATTAGTAGAACCATCGCTCTCATCACACAACATTTTTGGTGGCTGTCCCTTCACAAGGACATGAAGGAGTACATGCTGGCCTGTCCCATCTGTGCCAGGAATAAGCCGACCCACCAACCACCTTCTGGGCTGCAACATCCTCTCCCTGTTCCGTCTCGCCCATGGTCCCATATAGCAGTGGATTTCGTTACCGGTCTCCCAGTTTCCAAGGGTATGTCAACCATCCTCACCATAATTGATCGTTTCTCTAAAGCCTGTCATCTGGTTCCCCTCAGGAAACTGCCCACTGCTTTCCAGACCGCTCAGCTATTGGTCATGCATGGATTCCGTCTTCATTGGATTCCACAAGAGATTCTGCCCGATCGAGGTCCCCAGTTCATTTCCCAGGTTTGGAAAGGTTTCTGTACTGCTCAAAATTCAAAAGTCTCTCTCACTTCCGGATATCACCCACAGTCAAATAGCCAAACGGAGAGGATGAATCAGGAGCTAGAATCCACTCTCCGTTGCCTAACATCCACTAACCCGACTGACTGGAATCAGTATTTGTCATGGGTAGAGTATGCCCACAACACACAAAAATCTGCTGCTACCGGCCTGTCTCCGTTTCAGGTATCCATTGGCTATCAACCATCACTCTTCCCTACAGACGAAAAAGAAATCTCCGTCCAATCCGTCCACCAACACATCCGCCGTTGCCACAGGGTGTGGAACGAAACAATATCTGCTCTGAACCGAACTGCCGCACAGAATAAGAAATTCTCGGACAGAAGGAGACGTCTTGCACCCGAATACATTCCTGGTCAAGAGGTATGGCTCTCCACACGTGACATCCCGCTTAAATCCATGTCTAAGAAATTATCCCCTAGATTCATCAGACCATACAAGATCGCCCAAGTCATCAACCCATCTGCTGTCCGTCTACACCTGCCACCTACTCTCCGTATACACCCCACCTTCCACGTCTCACAGATCAAGCCCGTTCTCACCAGTCCTCTGTGCCCTCCGTCCGACTCCCCTCCACCCGCCCGGGACATTGACGGTCACCCGGCTTTCACCGTTCGCCGGATCGTGGACTCCCGTCGGCGAGGTCGCGGTTGGCAGTACCTCGTCGTCTGGGAGGGCTTCGGTCCGGAGGACCGCACCTGGGTTCCTGGGTCCTTCATCTTGGACCCATCCCTCATCGACGATAATAAGAACTCTCTTCCGTCCACTTCCTCTGGACCGCCAGGAGGAGGTCGTTGAGGGGGGGGGGTACTGTTGGGATCTGGAGATCTGCTACCTTTCTCCAGCAGAGAGCGCCCTGGGTCTCCTGAGCTGAAGCCACCTGCACACCTGAGGCTGATTCATCTCATCAGGAGACTAGCTATATAAGCAGCAGCTTGACTTCCCTTCAGCGTTGGAGTGTTAACCAGTTTTGGTTAGCAGAACCAGAGCCAAGCCTGCACATAGAATCTCTGACTACTCTGGAGAGTAACCCTGATTCTAACCTGCCTCTGTCTTCTCTGCTTCATAGGAAAACCTGATTGAAGTCTGGAACTCTGGAGGAGCTCATGTTTGGAAACCTGCCTGCCTGCTCTGAGAAGCCAAACCTGAAGAACCTCAGCCTGCATCTCCCTACCAGTTCTCTGGAGAGAACTTGGAGAACAACTCAAGGTCTGAACCTCGCTAGTCTGAAGCCAAGCTCTGCTGCTGCTAAGCTCTCTGCTGAACCCTCAGTCTCTGGACCCAACTGGTTCCCTCTCTCCACCGATCAGTCTGAACCTCATCAGGTACAACTCAGTATCAGACTCTGTCAAGACGTCACTTCTGCCTGGCTAACCAAACTGTCCCTCTCTACAGAGAACTCTGTGAATCCAGTCCCGGACCTGTACCAGAATCAGTGCAAACAAATTACTCTGTGTGTTTATTCAAATAAANAACTGTCCCTCTCTACAGAGAACTCTGTGAATCCAGTCCCGGACCTGTACCAGAATCAGTGCAAACAAATTACTCTGTGTGTTTATTCAAATAAACTGTTGAACTTTTATCCAGTCTCCTGTGGTGTTCTGCATGTGGGTTTAATCAGAGAGACCCATCATGACAGGAGGGGCATATATATTTACTAACGTTATCATTATTTGGTCTATTTTCCCTTTCACAATAATGTAAGTTCCCTCTTTATCTTTTATTTCCTTTGTGCACACTTAATTAATTACGTTGGACATCAGTATTGCCACTCCTCTTTTCTGAGCATTAGAATATGAGCTGTAAAAGGTATTCTTGAAACCAAATTTCTTTAATTTCTCATGTTCTGTTTTACTAAGATGAGTTTCTTGTGGGAAGTTGATTTGTGCCTTTTCTTTTTTAAGCTTGGACATTATTTTGGCTCTTTTGACTGGGTTTCCCAGGCCATTAAAATTTAAAGACAGAATCTTAATTGCTTCTTGTTTAGTATCCATATATTACCTTTGTTTTGATAACATCTTGAAGACTGATCAACAGGCTTTCAGTTAAACAGTCATGAACCATCAACATTTTTTGTAACTGTTTATAACTTATTTGAACTATACACAAAGAAAAAGAAACTGACCTCCATAAAGAGATGTCAACAACCCTCCTCTTCTGCTGAATCTCTTTTTGATTTTAGGGGGAAAGCCTTACCAAAAGAAAGGGCCCCCTTCCAGTAATGAGATTTAACCCATGTAGGATTAATATACCCATACCAGACCTTGCAGCTGCATTACAGTCCCTTTTAGGCTAACAGTCTATTAATTTATGACCCATCATAACAACAAAAACTGTATGCTCAGGTAGATTTTACCTTTCTTTAGCAGGACAAGTGATACCATACCCATGTCTATCTATATTCAAGTTTATACTGGTGCACGTATTCAGCCTGTGTTTTTTCCTCTCAGGCGGTATTCTTGCAGTCGTCCCCACGCGCGTCTGCCGGCCTCTCCGGTGTGTCCGCTCCCGGTTTGCTTCCATGTCGCGGTCCCGGTCGACAGCAGCCTTGTAGCATGCGTGATCTCCCCACTGTTTGTCCCTGCGTCATCCATTCAAAGTTTTCCATCTAAGGAAAACCAGCTGATTGCATCGACTCATTTACTCTTCAGCAATCCAATTAATCCAATCCACTTTATTTATATAGCACGATTTCAATAAACACAAGGTTTCCAAAGTGCTGCACAAAAAGATAAAATAACTAAAATAAATCAATATAAATAAAAGTAAATAAAATAAAATAAAAGCACTGCCCGCACAGGATAAAAAATATGCATGCGTATACATAAAATCAACACTCTACATGGTGTCAAAAGCCAAAGAAAGAGGTGGGTTTTAAGAAGAGTTTTAAAATGAGCCAGGGAGGTGGCCTGTCTAATGTGCAGTGAAAACCCATTCCAAAGTTTT
>NW_015150645.1:1180359-1212637 GCF_000732505.1 Cyprinodon variegatus
AAGGAAAGCATTGTTTATGTATCTTAAGAATACAAAATTAAAATATAGAATCTAATAGATGTGAAGTAACGCTGCTACACACTCATGTACAGTAGGTGGCGGTATGCACCTTAAAGTTGCTTGTGATCCGCCATAATAGAAGAGAAGAAGAAGAAGAAGAACATTTAGGTGCATTACCGCCACCAACAAGTAAGGAGTGTGGACCAAAACACCATTACTAAATTCTTCTTCCCAAACCAGTGATCCACAAATATCGAAACAAAAGCTTATAACTCATGTTAAAAGAATAATTTTAAAGATATTTATAATGTTTAAATGTACCTTTTCCTGTTTAAGATACCTAATCAATTCCAGTCCTTGTAATATTTCCTACAGTTATATATTACATGTTCTATTGTCTCATTTTCCCCACAGTAATCACATCTTCCTGTTTCATGTTTTCCCATTATAAGTAATCTTGAGTTAAGTCCTGTATGCCCCAATCTTAATCTAGTTATTATCATTTCCTGAACTCTGTTACTTCCACTTTTTCATCTGATTTCTCCAGCCTTCGCTTGTATTCTATAGAACCATCTTCCTCTAATATTATCTTCCCACAGTTTTTGCCATTTGTAATTAATTTTCTTCCTGATTATGCTCTTAATTTCTGGTTTACTATTGCAACTCTAATATGGATTTCACTCCTGTTTGTAGATTCTTTTGCTTTTGAATTTGCGTCTTAATGCCAGTGTCGCAATACATTCTTTCTTTATTTTAATTATCACAAAAATAAAAAAAAATAAACGTATTTACTTCTTGATTAAGGAAAATAAAACCCAATTACGCACTGTTTATAATAACCACAAGGTTTACACATACTTTACAGGGAGTTCCCTTAATAAACCAATACAAGTGATGTTACAAAGAAATAAACAACGGATCAATCATTAATCTTTTTTAAATGAAAGACAAAAATGAAAAATAGAAGGGGGATTTCCTAATAAAGAAAATCGAGGAGCAAATTCTTCTTAAATTCTACATTTTTCTGATAAATAATACATTGGCACTTCTGATAAGGAACATGTTTACATACAGAAATGAATCAGTTTAATAGACGTTCACCTGTTTATTCAGCAACAAATAAACTTCAGAATATAACCTAATAGTAAACATAGTGCAATAATCTCAGCATATCTGTTTTGTGATGGCCTCTGGGATTTTTTAGTAAACATGTTGAACAAAGAGCATATGAAAAACAGAGCAACACACCAGAAATACAAGGATAAAGTTAAGTCTTAAGGCAGGGTTATGCTAAAAAAAAATAAAAATATTAGGTCTAAACAACTGCAGTGCTCAAACCAGAGTGTTAAAGGATTAAAAGAGGTATTTATACTCAACCGAAGATTTGCCATAACGAGACAAGCTCCTATTTTGTCTTATATGCACGATGAGAATAAAATATCTTATGTTTGTATGCTGTTTTGGCTTGTTTTTATATTTAACTCCGCATAATTTAATTTTTGCTGAATTCTCCATTTATTCCAATGATTTAATAAAACAAAATCAGAGAGATCATGAATTACTAATGCAATGTGAAATTATTTTAATGCTTGCAGATTTTGGAATAAGGATCCATTCAGTTTCACTTGTAATAAATCAAATTATCACATATATATATATATATATATATATATATATATATATATATATATATATATATATATATATATATATATATATAAATATGCAACAAGCGCCTTGAATTTTTATTTCTTAAGATGACCTTGGATAAGCATAATAAACTGATCATCTTTTAA
Source organism: Cyprinodon variegatus (assembly GCF_000732505.1). Classification (NCBI taxonomy): domain Eukaryota; kingdom Metazoa; phylum Chordata; class Actinopteri; order Cyprinodontiformes; family Cyprinodontidae; genus Cyprinodon; species Cyprinodon variegatus. The sequence goes on from NW_015150645.1 coordinate 1,182,156, forward strand.
ATGTGATGACATTTTCTGTAGGGTACCTGCTTGATTAAAAGTTCACATTGAAACACACAGAAAGACATTAAATATTTTGTTACTGTTTCTTTATTTATGTTCTTATTAAATTACATAATGATCACCATGCTTACCATGCAGGAACAAGGTCTCTGTATGCATAATGTATTTTAACTGTGAAGAGTTGTGTTACGGTATGAGCAGAGCTAAACGTATTTTGAAAAATATTTTCTTACATTCATATTCTAGATATAAGCTATAATGCTTACTTTACAAAACAATCCTTAAATGTGCAAAAAATGCAAATGCAATGATTATGCTTTATATGTTTTTAGCTGGTTAATGTCAGGTTACAATGTTTGCTACAGTGTGCACGCTGTTCAAATGATCTAAAAGCCTGCAAAGCCCAATATTACGTTACATATATACTATTCTTACAAAAAACATTCAAAGAAAAGGAGGAAAAAAACAACCAGTCACTCTTGTTAAGGCATGTTTTCCTAACATTTGACCTACAAACATGGAAAATTCTTAGTGAAATTGCACATCCTTTTCTGATTTGCTAAAGCAGTTTTTCATCTAATCCACTGTTCTAGCGCTAGGAAGTGTGAGTTTGAAGCTATAGGTCACATTTATACATTGATCTTCAAACCAAAATCCATGCCGCATTTCTTTTTAAATAAACAGTCCATTTCATTTCTGGATGATATATTTACAGAAACCTTGTCTGATGAAGTAAGCTGCTGCTACAGAAAACTTTGAAAAAGCCATATGAGATGCTCAGCTGTTAGAATGTTTCAATACTTTTCTAGACTTTTCTAGACAAAATTAAAGGCTGTCTGGTCTGATTATTGTATCCTACCACCTGTAAATGAACCCCTTTCACCTTGAAATAAATGTGACCGATTGTGATGCACCATGTGTTTTAAAATCCATCATCTTTCTCTGTGACATGCACCTATCAAATCCCATCAAATAGGGAATAGTTTCAAATGGTGAACAGACCCAAGATTAGATTCTATAGGGAGGGGAACTGGTTCTTTCAGTTTGAGTGGATTTTTTTTTTTTTACAGAGTCATTAATTCATGCATTAATAACAGAAGTTCACACAGAAGCACGTTTCCCACCAACTTAGAGAATTCAATTTAAATAATAAGAAAGCTGGTGGAAATACTGCTTTAATATTTCACAAAAGTTTAAGGATCTTTTTTTTTTCCGCAATTCTTAACAAGCTGATGCAGGAACGTAAACGTTGTTATATTCTGAAACCTGATATCTCAATGGTTTTGGTTGTTTTCTACCTTTTCATATGTATAGATTTCTTTTTACTGAGCTTCCCGCCCTCAGACCAATACCAAAATAACTCATTCACAAGCTCCATTATTAGTTTATAGTGTGCATTTTCAGTCAGTCTTTATGGCTCGGTTCCTATAACTAGAATAGGTTACAAAGTCAGGGAGGATAGAGGCAACTAGCAGGAGGAGAGGAGAAAAAAGACAATCAGGCTTCTAGACGTTTAGTTTGTTTGATGATGGGGGTGTAACCCCTATGAGCTTCGAGTCTGACAACGGACTGACAACCCCCCGTATCAGGTTCTTGTTGCAGTCGCCCATCGTGGTCTCTGAGGGAAGCTTTGCGTGCGTTACGCTCCCTGTCAGGTCCATCAGGTCCTTAAGAGCCTGGTTGTGGGTCATAAAACTCTGGTGAATATCTTTATCTGGTGAGTACTCAGGAATAGATATCAGCTCTTCCTTTGAAGCTGGACTGAAACACAGAGTGAGAAAACATTAGCCTCCTAAATATTCAAAGTTTTAAGCATCTCACTCAGCACTGTTCAAACCCAACTTAGAGCCTTCAAAGACCTGGTCTAAATTGATTTTACAGGCAAGGAGAACAATAATGAGAGGAACAACTAAGAGTCCTGCTTTGGAGCAGCTGCAGATGTTATTAGCCTCGGTGGAAGAATCTATTTTCTTGAAAAATCTGTGGTTTTGTGGAAGAATTACCAGAAAACAGACATGTTTGAAAGAAAAGCACAAGATGAATTTGTTGTTTGGCCAAAACCAATAGGAGACAAGACACTTGTGGAAGGTGGACTTCTATAACATCTGACCAGTATTGATATGAATGTAAGATGTAACACTGTGCATCACCCTGAACATCACATTTGCAAGGTGACACACAGTGGTGGCACCGTCATGATGTGGGGATGCTTTTTTTCAACAAGGAAATCGTTGAAAAATGAGGAGATGGGTTGAGCTAAAGCTAGACATTGAGCTAAAGCTTATGTGTAAAGCTAGTTTGAGCTGTTCTATAAAAACAAAATGTATTTAAGCTTGTAGTTCTAAAGCGAAAAATGTGAAAGAAGTTCAACAAGGCACCCTATGTGAGGACTTACCTAACATCCATGGATTGCACCTCATCACCGGATCCTGCTTGTTTCACATCTAATGGCTCCAGCTTGATGACTGGTGGGGGTAAACGTGCAACTGGTACCACTGTCACAGAGGGTCTACCACCTCCATCATCTGGCCCCTTTTTCACCTTTCCCTCAGCTGAGACAGACACACTGCTTTGCTGTGTGCCTCCTTTAGGAATTGTTAAGGCACTTTCTTCCCCCTTCACCGCTCCATTCATCACCCTCCCCTGTCTTTCCATTACTTTGACGTCTCCTGTTGACTCAGTCAACTCTTTGTAGGTTTGTGTGGAGATTTTGACATTAGTTTTGTGCTGCTTGTTCAGATTCAGGTCCGTCTCTCTTCCCTGCTGCTTGAATGAACTGGTGTTTACCTCTCTGTTGAGTTGACTGCCGCCGTTCTCTTTACTGGTTTGTTTTTTCTCAGGTCTCTTTTCAGAAACACCGTGTGTCTGTGTGACCAGATGACTGTTGTTTTGAACTTGTTTACCCTTCTCACTGTCCGCCTGTGCTGCTGCTGTTTCTTTCTTAAGGAAAACACTTTCCTTTGTCTGAATCTGCTCTGTTTTTTGCTCTGCTACCTGAAACTCAACCTTTTTGCTTTGGTGCTTGATGACACGAGCTTTGGTAATTACATCCCCTGTGAAAAATATACAAAAACATTACAGTGGACTTGAAATGTCACCGGAAATCTGTTTGATCTACAAAGGTGACCAAAAGCAGGATCAAGAGCAGCCTTTGTCATGGGAAACGAAATAACTGAATAGCGTCTTGTTGCAAACTGCAGAGCAGTTCCCTTGCACAGTTCTGCTAAAATGGTTCAAGGACATTCACAAGAGCAGCCCGGGGTTGCAGTCAGCTCCCATGATACAGCTCTGCTGTGAGGAATGTCCAATCAGCAACAAGAAAAGAAAAAAAAAGTCCTTCACTGCTACTTCTTCACCACAGGGAATCACGTTCTGGACACTACATGCACAGTTATCAGGCAAGTAGCTTATCTTAACTGTGAGCTATATTAAAATCAAAGGCGTGTAAATATGTTTTATTAGATGAATTGACCTGCAGCAGATCTCACAGGTTTGCACAACATATTCAAAAAGCCATGTGGTATGTCACATTTCAACTGAAAAACTTTTCTCAAAGTATAGTTGTGCCTATCCTTTACAGTATCTAATACATTGGTTGAACATATTTAGCTTCAGTTAAGACATTTAGTGTTTTTCTACAGGAGTCCAACTCCATCCCAATTTTTAATTAGGCAAAATTTTTCATTTCTGCTAAAAGAAGGCTCCCCAAATCTCTATAAGGACACACGCAGCACGCTACTTATTTTCTATCAGATTTAGTCATTTTAAGAAAACAAAAAAAAACAAACATGCTCTTCAGTTTCTTTGTGTTAATATTGATAGCTCATATAGAAGTAAAAAAATTAAATAAAAATGAGAGGGATGCTGCTACTCTGTATGGTGTTGTTTTACCACTGTCTATTTTATCTACAGCAAATTTAAAACAAATAAAGTTGTCAAAACTGCTAACAATACATTTTCTAACAAGATTTTATTGATATTTTGTAAACTGTTTACAGACTATATGGCTTTGAAGGTTTCAGCTGAGCGAATGTCCACACAATCAACTCCCTGAACCCATCATGACAAGTTCAATGCGTGTCTGATAAATCAAATTCGCCAGAAAATTACCGCAGATGTTTTTTAACTTTTTTTTTTTTTTTTTTAAAGATGCTCCTCTGTATTAATTAAACTATTTAAGGACATATGAAAACCTGGTTATTACTACTGTATTACTTTTTATATTTGCGTTCCCAAACAGTGTTTTTAGAGTTAGGCATATTTACAACAAACGTCACACTACAGCTCATATAGAAGTAAAAAAAATAAATAAATAAATTTAAAAAAATGAGCATGATGCTGCTAGTCTGTATGGTGTTGTTTTACCACTGTCTATTTTATCTACAGCTCATTTAAAACAAATAAAGTTGTCAAAACTGCTAACAATACATTTTCTAACAAGATTTTATTGATATTTTTTAAACTATTTAAAGGCTATGGCTTTGAGGTTTTCATCTGAGCAAATGTCCACACGATCAACTTAGTCCAATGCATGTCTGATAAATCAAATTCGCCATAAATTACTGCAGTTTTATTTATATTTTGGTTCTCTGTATTAATTAAACTATGTGAGGACACATAAAAACCTGGTTATTACTACTGTATTACTTTTTTTATATTTGCCTTCCGAAAAGTTGTTAATCGAGTTTGGCATATTTACAACAAATGTCACATTACAGATGTTTAAAAAAGTACTTGACAAATTTTGTTATGGCCTTTTTTTTTTTTCTTAAAGCACAAATCTATCATTTTATCAAAGGTATGTACATTTTTTGGATCCTCTGTATTTTTTATTTTTTTAATAAGCAGTTGGTTAATGAAATGCAACTAACACAACTTACTACCTTAAGCCAGTGTAGCAGGTTTTAAGGTGCTGCACAAAGAACAATACTAAGTTAAAGCACAAACCTTGATCACAGAGACTACTTTCATTATAGCTTCATTAGTTGCATAAAACAGACAAGTCGACAATAAAAATGCAGCAAAGCTGTTTTGATACCATCCCTTCACCTGCAGGATTCAGAGTTTAATTAAACTAAAACTATAATGTCTGGTGCCTTTTCTCACAAAATCTTAATAATTTTATTTTCTCACTAAATCATTCTTTGCTTTTATTTGAATGATCAAACATATTTACTGTCAAGTTAGTTACCGGTGGCATTTATTAAATTAAAGGACTGATCTGCTCCCAAATTATTAATAATGATTTATGTTAAGTCACACATTAAACTCATAACAAACTGAATCAAATGCTTTCAGACTGACTACAGTTGTACTAAAAAGATATTTTGGCAACGCTTGTTTGCAAGGTGACCTGCAGTAGTGGTGTTTATCAGAAAAAAGTGCCTATGCTTTGTTCTGTTCTGTTTATCCCTAAAGCTGAAACCTGGATCTACAGCAGGAATCAAGTTCTAGATTTGCTGATTCATATATTTACTATTGAGATTACACAGAATATTCACACATTCTATGTTTTTGTGAATCGGTTCATTAAACCACTGAACACATGGTGTTGGGAGCTTGAATGTAAAGGGTTTGAACAGCTGCAAGTTTTAACTGCACCTGTCACTAAACTTAAAGGCTGTTGTGGATTTATAGATCAAGAATGTGACCAACCCCTTTTCTAGTCTCTAACATGTAAACTGAAACTTCAGTGTAAGAACTGAACATTCAGTTGAATCCTACTTTAAGAAGTTAAGCTGTAAACCATTTTTTGGCTTAAAAATATCTGCCAAGAGAGCTCAGTAAACTTTGTTGAGTTGTGCTGTGATACTTGTTCCGTAAGGCTGGATAATCTAATTGGTCAATTCTTTTATGGTGTAACAATTCTGTTTTTTTTTTTTTTTTTGCCAGATAACTGTGCATGATTAATTAATTTTGCTGAATGAAATCTGCAGTCTGCATGCAAAAAACATTTCTGTCAAAAAAACCCAAAAAATAATAAAATTGGAGCGGGGATTTAAAAGATGTCCTTTTTTATTTTTGCATTCTTTTTCACTCATCCCTCTGAAGAACCAAAGCCAAAGCATCAGACGTTGAGGTTTCAAACAAACTCAGGGAAATTAAGCTTTTTTTTTTTTTTTTGCACATGCTTCAGATTTGCTATTAAGAAAAATGAAACCAGACATGCCCTTTTGCATTTTTACAGCAGCAAGGCGTACAGCCAAGGGGCGACGTAAGCAAGAACAGCAAGCAAACTTAAAAAGGTCTTGACGCTGACTGAATGCATACTAACCTGGCGGTGAGACTAGCTTTGTCTCCACCTGCTCCTCCATCTGATTCAGTGCACAACAGAGGCAATGAGGACACAAAACCAAAGTCACCAATAATAAAATTTAATAATCAAAGCATAAAAACAGAAAGTCAGGCAGCTGATAAAAATAAATTTTGGGAAAGAATAGCTTGGCTGTGCAATCAGCAGGGGTTAAAGGCCTCTCACAGTACCTTCATGTCAGCTTCACCCTTTCTGGTTCTCTTCATGATCTCCTCAATTCTCTGCAAAAAAAAAAATGTAAAGGATATTTACTTACCAACTACTTACATTTACATTGGAAGCTTTAATCAGGAACCTGGGATTGGTTTATCTCCTTTCTGAACATAATTCCATTAAAGCAAACCTTTTTCCTGAGTTGCCTCTCCTCCTCTTCCTGTTGTGTCTGAAGTTCCCTGCCTTGCCGCTCACGCTCTGCATCTTTTTCAGCCTGCACTTTGGCTTTTTCTTTCTGCTTGTTAATGGCAAACAAGTAGATTTTCAAGAAAATATAAAATAAACATATAACATTATCATGGTAAAAGTTATGTTTGCAATACAAAACAAAACCAATAAATGCAGTAATTTCCAAAAGTATTCATACCGGGAACATTTTTGACCTTTTTCTTGCACTCTAAATAATCTGGTCTTTTTGTAGAACAGGAAATTTATAATTTTTGTTAAAGAAACCATAAACCATGAATTGGACCATTGCAAACTCATGGAAGGACACCTGGTGTTATCAGAGCAGATAGCACCTGTTAGGAATCCAGTTTGTGTGGTTGTGTTTTTTTTGTGTGTCTTTCTCTTCCTCCACCACCAGGTGGTGCCCTCTTCTCGTTGGTCCTGGTTGGTTCATCACTGAGGACTACTTAAGTGGTGGACTGTCACTATCTCGATGCCAGAGTGTTTGCCAGTTTTGGGTACTCTAGCCAAGCTGAGATTAGCGGAGTCTAACTGAGTCTTTGTTTCTCTGAGTTCTAACTTTGTTTTTGTCTTTGCCTTTTGGCAGGAAGCCATCCTGCAGGCTGGATGTTTTTGACCTTCTTCCCCTGGAAGGATTGTTTGAGTCTCACACTGAGCAGGGGATTAACCTCAACAAGTTCCGTTCAAGACTTCCTGGATTCCAAGTGACAGTCCGCTCCATAGTGCCTCAGGAACCAACCAAATTAAAACCTTTTAGTGGAGAAAACCTTCTTCCCAGAATCCAGTCTTGTGTGGGTTTACCAGAGGGAGGAACTCGTTGGAGGGTGGCTCCAACGAGTTCCTCCCTCTGGTAAACCCACACAAGACTGGATTCTGGGAAGAAGGTTTTCTCCTCTAACGTGAGTTCCGTTTTCTCTGTTTCTCCAAAGTCATCGTTCAAAGTTCCCACGGACCCTGAACTAACCTCTGATACTTCCCTTCCCACTTCCAGTTTCGGTTCACCAGTACACTGAGATTCCTGAATCCAACCCCGTTCATCTCCTCAATAAACCTGTCAAACTTTTACCCTTGTCTCGCTGAGTGGTTTACTGCATGTGGGTCAGATCCCTTAAGAAAATCATGACAGCACCACATTGCATATCACTCCAATAACATCATGTGAAAACAAGGTGGAGGGAGAATCATGAGTTGCTGTTTTTTCCTTTTTTGGTAAAACGTATTGAGATAAACTCACAGTAATCCAGAGTGAATCAAAAAAAATAAAGGCCACAAAGGACTTTTCATTAGAACTATGAACACAGAAACACTCACATCTACAAATAGCCCAAAGAATAGACCTAAATCCAGTTGTAAATATCCACTAGACTCAGTTTAAGTTTACATTTAGGAAGAGAAAGAATCTGATAATTCTTTTGATGTGGAAAGCTTATTGAGTCATAGCCCAAAATATTTACATCTGATACTGGATTAATAGGTGGCTCTACAACCTTTTGACTCAGACAGGTTGAACAGAACTCAATTTTCAGAATTTTACTTAAGAATCAAACTACAGTGGAGCAGTCAAAGCTGTTGATCACTTCAATGATCTGGAATAAACTCCCAGAAAATATTGAAAGCACTGAAACCCTTATTCATTTTCTAAATCAAAATGTAAAAATTCTATTATCCTTATTCATATAAATATCGAATTTTAATGATAACTATTATTTTTAATTATTTTGTGTTGCCTTCATGGCGTAGCAATACACTTTTCTCTTCCTTTTTTTCTCCTCACGTACAGCACTTTGAATTTTCTTGCCACTTAAATTCAAATCATTTCAATGTGCTTTATAAATTAACTTGCTCTGCATTACTTTGTGGAAATCTATGTCGACAAACTCCCAAAAAATTCTTTTAAGTTTGCGGCTACAACAGGACAAAATCTCGGAGCATAATCAGTATGAATACTTTTGCAAGGCACTGTGTAACATTAAATCAAAGCTTTAACTGTGTCGTCATTGAAACTGACCTCTGCTTCAATTTGGTTCTGCCGCTGTTCTTCCTTTCTTTTGTCTTCCTCTAGTTTCATCCTGTGGTGGTCCGTCATATTGTTCTGCCCCACCTCACCCTGCTGTGCCTTTGCCTCTTGCCGCTGTTCCCCCTGAGCGAGCTGCTTCCTTTGTTCTTCTTTCCTTTATTTGATCATAATGTACAAGTCATCACCAGCATCCTTTACCTAATGTTTTAGTACAAATTCTTTATAGTCCTTTAATTTAGCAGCTCCATTTTAAGGACGCAAATTATTTATTTTGTTTTGTCAACAAAAACTCCCTCCATCCTTTTGCTAAGTGTAGCTTCTTAAAGATTGAGCTATTTAAAATCAGGATTCTTTCGGGGAGTTTACCTTTCTTCTTGCTCTTTTTGCTCTTTTATCTCTTCCAGTTCTTTCTGGGCTCGAGCCTGACGCCTGCGCTCTGCAAGCAGCCTTGTAGCCTCCTCTGCATTTGATGTGCCAGCTCCCACTTTCCCTGTGGATGCGACTGCTGTAGATTCTGCGAAACATGGAAAAGATATTGTTCGAACTATTCGTTTTTTTTTTAACTTGAGGTGAATTAAGATGCATTCACAAATAAATACAGCTTTACCCTTGTCTCCAGTCTGTCCATTGACTTGCAATCTTCTCTCTGAGGAGTCCATTCTGGGGGACATTTGGTTCCTTCTGTCTGCAGGATTTTTCTCGGGTGGGTTTCTGTTGAGGTTCTTATCAAATGGACTGTGTGGAGATTGTTTTAGGTTACTGGTGTCTGCGTTGGTTTTTGCTATGGGGTTAGCTTGGGGCTGTTCACCCTTTCTTTCTGGCTTCTTATCATCTCCTTTCTTGTCGTCACTCAAGTTTGGGTGATGCCTGTTTGGAGAATGGTGGTACTGCGGAGAACTGCCAGGGGACTGTGCTCGCATCTTGGATGATAATCTGCACAAACAGAAATGCCTGACTTTAGGAACCAGGTATTTGATCAGCCAACCTTTTGATTTCTGAAGCAGACTCACCTGGATGCATTGGGGGAAGTCAGCCGCTTAGTAACACTTGCTGGCGACTCAGATCTTCTCAGAGGCGATCCACAGCCAGGGGATGCGGTTCTTCTCTCTCGCCGCAGACGTTCCTTCTAAAAACAGGGTTTAAAAAAGGTATACAGTACACCTTAAAACCAAAGCTCATTCACAGCCACTCATCTTGTGTAAGGATAGTATGTTTAAGATATGAAGGTTTGACCTTAGGGGTGCTGGGGGTGGACTGGGAGCCACCCTGAAGTCCGGTTCTGCTATGAGCTGCAGAATTCAGCGTGTTGCAGAAAGGTGACCTGTGAGGACTGCAGGGTGCTGTGCAACAGCAAATGTCAGTCAGTAATTACAAACTCGTCTCAGACATACAAACAAGGTAATCTTAAAAGTGTAAGGTGAACCTGACTAAAGAAAATTGAGTTCCTGTTTATAGCATTTTTTGTTATAGAAAGATTATGATGTGAGAGTAAAGGAACATTGGCAAATAGAAGGATACTTGTGGTGTAAATGTAAATGGGAAATGCTATTAAAACCTGGAGAAATTTACCTCTGCATTTAACCCATCCCTTTGGGGAGCAGTGGGCTGCCACTGTGCGGTGCCAGGGGAGCCCTGTATGGGGTTAAGGGTCTTGCTCAGGGACCCAGAGAGTGGCAGTCTGCAGGATTTGAACTCAGAACCTCACTCTTTGTGTCACAATTCATAGATTTTTGTCTGTTTTTCTTTTATGCTCCTTTTTAAACTAGAATTTAGTAATTTTTCTGTTTGTTATTATCAGCATTAGTTTCTTGACAAATTCGTTTTACTTGTGCTTGCTTATTCATGCATTTTAATATTTGTTGTTAGATTCAGGCTTTGTTTTTGTTCTGAGATCATTTTTTTGTCTTAGCTCATCTCCTTTAGTGTTATTTGGTTTCCCTCTGGCTCTATTGGTTCCTGTAATTTTCCACCCCTGCCTCAGTGTTAAACTTGTTTTTTTTATGATTTTGTTAGATTCTTCTTTTACTCTGTCATTCTTTTTATGTGATACAGTCTTTTTTCTTGGAAAGTCAGACTTAACTTTCCTTTTTTTCAGAACATTTAGAATGATCACAATTATTCTTCTTCACTAAACAACAAAATACCAACAAAGATTTCTAATAATAATAGTAGTATTGACCTATTAAGCTAACTTGGTTGAAATGTTTTGTGTCCTTGTAAACAAAAAGCCTTGAATGAAAGGCAACCAAATCCTAGCGTAGTTTTAGCGACTAAGTGTGTAAGTATGTTTACTTGTTTATTTGCATCCTGACGAGAGCTTTAGTCATTTCTTTGAAATTGTTCTTTAGGTTTATCCGCCCACTCGCCGAAAAGTCCTTTGCTGCTGAATCTTGTCCCGAGCTGCTGGGTGTCCTGTGCTGTGCCCTAAGTTATGCAGATGCTGACTGGATAACACTGGTCAGCGTGTGCAACTCTGGCCACCTTGGTTTGGTTGCTCTGATCACAGGACATGTCTCTAAAAATGAAGGTCTTTGTATCTGATTGAATTTGCGAACTGCTGTTGGACTGCTTATGTTGCTTCTGCAGTAACTTGCTCCTTGCTCATTAAGTGAGCCCTTACAGGATTCGTTGAACTGTGAATTGAGACTCTCTTTACCGCTTTCAGACAGCAAACTCACAAAGCCTTTTTGTCTTTTGCTCTAAGGTTTTTTAAACATGTCACACCAAATCAAATCCTCTCTGAGACACCTCATCCTCATTCCTGAACAGAATGATGACTAAGCATTCTCATGCTGTTTATACTTGCCTATAATTACCTAAAATGGTGGATCTGGTACCTCCAGTTTTTTTTTTTTATTAGACCTAAGAATGAATCAGCTATGTGAAGATCTACCAATCTGCTTCTGATTTCGTGCCTGTATTCTTTTGATGTGTCACCTTGAAACACATCAAAAGTGATTCCACTAAATATGTTTTTAATTGATATTGCAAAGCTATGATGTATTAATCTAGCATTTCATAAAATGTTTAATACCTTATATGTAAAAATTTAAATTGCTAAATGTTAATCTTGGTTTTACCAAACAGGGAATATTTAGTCAACCTTAATTAACCTAAAACAGAGTATTTTCATTTGAGACAGTGAATAAATAGTGGCTTTTACAGTGGATTTAAAGACTGGTGAAAAAGCAGCCTTTGTAAAAAATATTTCAAAAAGGTTCATCTTTTTGTAAGGGCATAACTTCACTGTAAAATTTCATTCATTTTGAGTTGTTTTTTATACCCTCTTGTGTTCAAATACAGTGGAGAAAGTTTTTTATAAAATATTACAGGTCCAAATTACAATGTCATGGAAGTGTGACAAAAAATTTATTTAATTCTATGATGCAATAATGGGAAAACAATAAAAAATATATATATTTATTAACTATCAATGATTGTTTAAAGAGTCTAGGTACCTCCTAAACTCCCCTTTCTCTTTCCTCTGTCACATCTAACTTTATCTGTTTATGCATTTAGTACCCCTGCATGTTAGCAAGAAGAAAGATCAGGGGTAAAAGATGAAATTGTATTTTCTGTGCATTTAATATTGCAATGAAAAAATAACAACACTGCTTTGCTTTGCCATTTTTAAAGATTAGAACATATTAGCCTTAAACAATTAGCCTGTTTCTGGACTGTCACGTCTATAATAATCAAATAAATCAAATACTAATGAAAAAAAAAAATCACAAAGATTTGCTGATAAAACAAATGTCAAACAAGTGCAGGCATTAAATATAGATTTCATTGAATGACACCAGAAATAGTGTTTCTATTAGCTTGTAACTCTGTGATAGAATCTCTGAGGAGTGCAGAAGTCATCCCGCTGGGCTAACAATATCCATGTCTATTTTAGTGCACATAATTTTATGAATTTCTAGGTCATTTGTGATTTATCCCAGCATTCGTCTGCTGCAAAAAGCCAAAGTCAGTACCATTTAGCTGCTGTTATTATCTAACCTTAATCCCAGGTTTAAAGGGAAAAAAAAGAAAACAAAAAAATATATATATCACTTAAATATCTTCGAAGGAATGTGAGAATTTCAGACCACTGAGAAATTCAAGGCATGCTGATCCAGTTCTTTTAGCATCTTCCTGATATGAGATCAGGGAAAACTAAGATGGGAAAACTAATCCGGAGGCGGATTTTTTGTCATTGAGAGCATGTGTGTAGTCGAGCAAATAATCTGGATTGTGGGAGATGGAATTATGGAAAACAACATGTTTCCTCCAACAATTATACTGAAACCAGTTCATTTTCTTATTGTTATCATTCCTGCATGCAGGCTGATGCATTGCAATTGTTTGCCAACAAATGCAGCATAAAGCACATGGATGATGTTCCAAATGAAAATGATGGGATGTGAGTTCGGTCAGTTTAAATTAAGATTTCTAGTTTAACACCTTATACGAATCGCTGACATGTGTTACCCAACTTATTCCCACTCCTCGTCTCTTCTAAATCAAAGATGGAGGTCTCCACTAACGAGAACGAAAAACAGAACAATGAAGCAGTCTTGCAAAAGTATTCATACCCTTTGAACCTTTTCAAATGTTGTCATGTTACAATCACAAATGTCAATGTTTTTTTTAAAGTGATTAAAAATTTTCGAGGCATAGAGGGAATATAAATGGTTTCAGGATATTATAAAACAAACAAAATATCAAAAAATAAAGAAATTTGTCTTTGTGTTTGAGATTCTTACTTTGACTGAACCCTTTTGATGCATACATTTGCTCATATCTACATGAATCTACTGTAGCTCTATCTACAGTATATGTGTGGGGTTCCTTAACTGACCTGCATTTATCTCCATCCATCTTCCATATCTGACTAACAAACTTCCCATTTAAAAAAATTGCATCTATTGCGTTAAATGAAAATGGGCCAAAACTTTCTGCTCTGGTCTAAAGCTGTGAACGAAACTTTTACAGCTTCCTTTCTGCTATTATTCAAGAAAACAAAGATTTTTTTAAATGGGTGACTAATTTGGTGCCTCTCCCACCAGAGCTGTGGATGTCTGCAGTTTCTAGTAACCATGGCCTTATTGGATGTTTCCCTGACCTGCCAGTTTAGGAGGATAGCTATTTTCTGTTTGCTTTACTGTGTCAGAGTATTAAATGTTTCAGGTGATAGATCAAACAATCCTTCATAGGAGGTATCTTTATCTCTAAGCTTTCTGATTTGTTCTTTGATCTTGGTGTTTTTTCCCTATTTTGACTATCTCTTTACCAGAGTAATTTGTTTTAGACAAGTTTTTACTTCTACTCCTTAAATTTTGTTTGCAATTATCTCTACTTTTCACTCCTTATATTTAAAAAAGTAGACTTGTTAGCTTTGTTTCATTTAAGCTCATTTTCATTATCGCCTATTGCTATCAAAGAAAATAAAAACCATCAACAATTAATTTCTTTGAAACTTTTTGTTCACCACATACCAAAACAAATAGTTTTTCAAGATGATGCAAGGTTAAATTTGACACTGTTACCATTAGTTATAAAACTAAGAAAATGAAGTAGAAGGAAGTTATTATCCAAAATTGTAGAAAAATGTCCCTTCAATAGGGTAGTGCTGTAACCAGCGTTTAACCCTATTTAAATCATCTGTCTTTAACATTTTTTCCTGCATTCCTTTTAGGTAGTTTTAGAAATGGTACTTTTATACTTTTACTTGAGAAATAAACTTTAATACACTTCTGATAACAAACTGTTCTCTGAGGTCATCAAGGTAATGCTATATTTTTGGTAAGATGAAATTTCACAAGTAGACTTATGAAGAGTATTTAGTTCCACTGCCGTTTGCAAGTCATAGAAGGTCAAAGGCGTTAAAAAAAGTATATGCAACAAAAAATAAAAAATAAATAGAGAGAGAGAGAGAGAAACTTAAGGCTGTAACAAAATGTGAACAATTCTCATAATATGAATTCCTTTGCAAGATACTTCCATCTATCAGGTCACAGAAGGACACAAATAGAAGCAAGACAGTTTGGACGTTTGTGTTCCAGTTTCAGTCTAGAAACAAACATGGTGACAGAGACACTGTAACTGTTGGATGAACACGAGGGAGAGGCATTTGGGAGGGTATGGGGTGGGGGCTTAACTTTACCGGATCCGCTGACAGCAGGATGGGGGGAGGCAATGCCATGGGAAAAGGCGAAGGCAGCAGAGAAAGGGATTGGGGCATTCTCACAGTCACCTATAGGCAGCGGGCGGAGCAGAGCAGAGCAGAGCAAACAGAGCATTATGAACAGTTTCTCTGACCACCTTCTCATCCAGCTGTAGAGAATGAGCAGGAATTAGCATACCAGCAGGGACGTTGAAATGCAGCGTAAACCGAAACAATGTGTGAGTTTTTGTCCAAAAGAGTAAGAAAACATTTAAACGTCTTCAAATCTTGGAAACCAAGTCCAGTGGATATTTTTTTTAACTTTTACAGTAAGAAAACATTTAAAGTTATGAACTGTGAAACTGAGAAAAAGTGGGTGATAACTGATAAATACCCCTGGGTTACATTAACATCTACATGAGCTTGATTAATTCACAGAGGTTCAGAATGTGAGTCCTACAAATGGAGAGGAGGAGCACCCTGTGCAGACCTTTGATTTCATAATGGCTCTTTGGGAAAAGAGGTACAGCTTGTAAAATAAGTATTGAAAATGTCAAATTTTATCTCAGTTTAAATGATGTGTCATAAGCCAATGACCTTTGAAAAAATAAATAAATAAATTTACATGTACAGTGAAAATCAAAGCAAAATTGTTCACAAGTTAAAAAAGAATCAAAACTATTGAATGAAACAGGGAATAAGTATTAAATACATGTAGATGAAGCGGAGCAGAAAAATGGCAAAGAAAGCAAGAAATCAGCTGAAGCCTGTTAGCATTCAGAAAGCATTCAGTATCAGTCAGTTTTATTATTGTGACCTATAAAAATATTATTTTTTTATCACTTAGGAGCTAAAATGAGCAGCACAAGTAAAGAGACTTTCAGATACATCAACTGCTTTTGTGATTGCTCCAATCAACATATTTGGAGGGGATAATTTTACCATTAAATGAATAATCAAAAGAGAAGAGGGGAATTCACAAAGAGCTTCAGAAGGGCCTGGAAATATCTGCTATAGTTTTTTTTTCCTGTTAAAACATGATTGCTCTATTTAATAAATATTCTAAAAATAAATATGAAATAAAATAATTTACTCTAAAGAAAGGCTTGCTGCAGCTTGTTAGATATGATTAGGCTGAATAAATGCTACGGATTTTGTCTTGTTAGAGCAGGTTGAACCTGAATATCCTGGATTTCATTATACACTATGTTCAGAGAAAGAATGGGTCTGTTTATTGCCACTGAAGGCCATTGACATAAGTGAAGTTTGCTGGTGAGAAAATCAGGGGTTGGGCTGTCTAACAGCATAGCTTAATGGCAGATTTCAAATAACTATTATAATGATATGTCGGGTATTTTTAAGAGAAGGAGCACTCCCAAAAATAAAAGACTGGGAAGTTATTATTATTAGTCTCAGATAAAAAGGGTCAGACTACAAAAACCACCCATTAAATATATAAAACTACTACGCTGCTTACCTTCCAATAGACAAAAGACAAGATCGATCTCTTCTTTCTTCATTAGAATAGTCTCTTCTCCTTATTATTTCCATAACTCCAGCCAAGAATTACATCCAACTAGTTTAAAATATAGAATTGATCATTTCCAAAAAAAAAAAAAAACCTTTCTTAAAAAGTATTTTTTATATTTTTATCTTTTTTAAACTTTTTTTTTTTTGTCCTGTACTCCGATATTTTACCCTTAACCTCATTTATGGACTAATATGCTTTGATTCCCCCTTTGTTGTGGATTACTTTAGCTATTGGCAACATCTGGTGTGAATTTCCCATCAATATCCCCATTAGAAACATTTAAATATTTGAACCAAGAAGAAAAAATGACATTTTCACAACATATTTTACAAAGTGAGTACAACTTTGTTCATGCAAACTTTAACAGGCAGACCACGAGCGATGGTCACAGATTATTAACACATGCACAGTAGTATCTTAAAATATCTTAAAAGCCACTAATCATAGCTTTTACTGTCACATCTGACAGGGAAAAATCCAACCCTTAATTTCAATGAATATTGAAGAAAGGAGTGGATCTAGAGGAGTGGTCAGGCAGGCCATGGCCACCCCTGTCACCACCTTCATCAGGTGGTTTGTTGTTCCCCCTGAGATGTAATTCGATATCCCTGGAACAAGCAGTTTTCCTCTAAGCCTGAAGGTGGCAGCTGTGATACCATAATGTGGAATTTCATATTATGAAATATTAACACTGGTATATTAACCAAAAAATGAATAGAAAACTGTAGCTTAACATAATTAAATAGTCTCTATTTAACCTGCCTTCTTCCAGTCATCAGTGCCAGATTATTCAAGCCCTTGGTGAGGGTCTTCTAGCATGTAGTATTGTTTCTGATTGCCTGACCCTTACCTGTCCTACATTTGGACCTTTGAGCCTGCCTGTTTCCATTCTGATCTGTTTGCCTGACCTGTCTTGGGACTCCTGCATTTTTCTGCCTGTTTTCAGAACCTGGAACTGCTACCTGACACCATCCTGGATTTCCCTTCAGTATCTCTTCGGATCTCTGATCTTCTGACTCAGACTCCCATGGACCTCCTCGACACCTTCACCCTCTGGATTATCCTGCATTCCTTCGACTACTTGGATCTGATCGGCTTCTACGTCTGGGACTCTGTGGGCAGTGTCCGCCACATCTTGTCGGCAGCCAACCCGCTGGAATCTACATCTACCTCTGGACACGGACTGAACTTTTAGACCAGAGGTTCCTGCCTTAGATGGTCCTAGCTGTTAACTGCAGATCTGTAATTTTAAATAAACTCTTTTTGAAATATCATGCTGCCTGTCTCCCTAAATACTGGGTTCTTTGTTCTGAGCTCTACCACTAACTACTGTAAAGAATAAAGCATAAGTTTAAATATGTTTTAGTTATAATTTAATAAAAAGTGTCAATAGTCCTAATAAGTATGGCTTGGCTGACTGTAGAAAAAAAAAAACTTTTAATCTCTGAATAAATGTAAATGAAAGGTTGGATTTTTCAGGTAGGATTGCTTAAAGCTTTATATATATGTTTAGGTAGATGCAGTAAGTGGAGGACAAACAAGAGACTTTTCACAGAACAACCTCTATTTGGATCTTAATGATGACTTCCTACCTGCTCCTGGGTAACCTCTTCCCCAGCGTTTGGTTCTCTGCTCCAGCTGAAGGCTTCTTTCCAAAGAACGTTTCATTAGGGCCTCAAGCCGCTCCTGTATATAACATGAATAAACTCACTTTGTTTAAATTCCCTCACCTCTGAGTGGAAGTTAATGACCCGAAGTAGCAGCAGCTATATTTAAAATATTAGAAACTACAAGATTGAATTTAATGTGTGAAAATAAGTGAAATCCAAGGAGATTCAATAAAACATGTATTTTAATGTAACCTTTAAACTGAAACTGTTCAAATCATCTGACCCTCTCCTCCTCCAGCTGCTGCCTTCTTTTCTCCTCCACTGCAGCTCTACGGAGCTCCTCTTTCTGCCTCTGCTCCTCCAGCCGTCTCCAACGCTCCTCCACGGTGCGCTCGTACTGCAGCCGAGCCCTGCGCTCCTTCTCCCTGATCAGCTGCTCCCTGGCCGCTGCGGCAAACATGGATTTACACCAGAAAAAAACATTTAGACAGCCCAGCATGATCTTCTGTTAGCTATAGTTAATCATTTGCTAATTTCAGATATCTAAGAATCTTCGGTTTATTTTTGTCTTTCTTTTAAATCTTGTAATAATGTTATTCAGTTTCGACATGAATAAAGATGAGACCTGATGATGATTCAGAACTAAAGAATGTTCTCCCTATTATGGCATGTTTTTTAAAACTTTAATGATATATAGGACAGACATGTAAAAACAAGAAAACTGTACAATAACCATTTTTTGAAATGTTTTGATGAAGGTGTGACAGCCTTTTATTTAATAAAAATAACCAGGCTTGGTTAGATTATTTTGTTTTTTTGTTTCGTTTTTTTTCAGAGGAAGCCAAGCTTAGGATCACTTTTAAAAAAGGTCTGTTTGACACAGAAACAAAACGGTGCATCATCACACCCATCTTGAGTTAAACATAGTAGTGGCAGCATTGGGCTGTGTGGTTAAATTTCCTGAAATTGATTTCTTGTTTTCATTAATGATTGGTTTAATTAAAAGGTCAAAGCTCCAGATGATAAACAGATTAGCACAAGTGGCTTTGCTAAAAGAAAATCAATATTTCGGGAATTTCCAAGTAAATTTAAAACAACAGTGCAAAAAAAAAGGGAAAAAAAAGAAATCTAAATAAGTAATTTTCTCTTAAAATAAGAGCATTTTTTTCTTGAATGGAGGAGTTATGGGAGACAATTTGCCAATGGAACAAGACAATTTACATTTAAAATAAAAAAAAAAAAACAATTGAATTGTCTTATTTCAAGAGCATATTATCTAATTATCTTATTCTAAGAGTAAAAATACTCACCATCTTATTTACCTGCTCAAATTAAGCGTAAATAGACTTTATTTAATTTTGACTTATTTCTAGATAGGTTTT
Organism: Cyprinodon variegatus; assembly: GCF_000732505.1. Classification (NCBI taxonomy): domain Eukaryota; kingdom Metazoa; phylum Chordata; class Actinopteri; order Cyprinodontiformes; family Cyprinodontidae; genus Cyprinodon; species Cyprinodon variegatus. The sequence goes on from NW_015150645.1 coordinate 1,201,562, forward strand.
GCAGTGTAACTCTTACAAAAAACCAGTGGCCTCTCTGGAGAAGATGTTAACATAAAGGTTTTCTAAAACTTAGACAAACATCGGCCAGGATTAGAGGACAAGCTGTTGCATTCAGACTAAATTATTTGCTTTTCAGTTGAAATGTTTAGTATCTTTCTAACTTTAGAGGTTTAAAATGACTTATTTCCTCAAAAACACCTGGCTTATTTGCAGAGATGTAAAGCTTTTTAGGTCTACTCTAGCTTGCACTTATGAACTATACAGAGTTTGAATTTGCATGTCTACCTTGGCTCTAGATTAAATCACTAAGATATAAATCCTTGTCGCCATGGGGCAACCACTGGAGCAGCAGGATTATCTCCTAGTGAAAGACCTACTTTTGTAGAGCGTTTAGTTGCTCTCAGACTCTCAGCCATGACTCAGCTCATCATATCAGAAACCCAGTGAACTCTAAATGAATCTTCAACAGACCAGAAGAGTCCCCATATACTCCATTAACAGCTATGGAGATTACATCACAGACAAACTTTAAAAAGGAAAACTCTGACAGGGCATCCACCTACCCAGACTTCTCTCCCTCTCCTCGCGTCTCTCTTTGGCTAAACGCATCCTGTCATCAGTTTTCATGTAGCCCTCCTGACCTAAAAGATTAGTGTTGATGTTAGGAAAAGTAGGCAGAACTGAAGTAGGGATGTGATTGTTAGGGAGGAATACCCACTTTGTTTCCCTCCATGATTGTTACTAGTTAGATGTGAAGGGGAGGCATGTCCATTCATGTGTGGCTTCTTCTCTGCGTTTGATGGAGCTGGAATCAAAATAACCCCCTGGAGGTTAAAATACATTCTTGGATTGTCCTGAGAAGGCGAACACTGAGCTGTAGCACTCATTTTCTACCAGCAGGGGAAAAAAACAAAACATTTTACTCTGGCTCATCTGCATTAAATGCATCATGCTGCAGAATGCCTTATGCCAGGCAGGAGGTGCAACACAAGGCCGGAGAGATGTGCTCATCATTTCACATATGCTGACTCTCGCTTCTTGTTAGCGTTGCTGAGCTGTAACCATCTCCTCTGTTAACACTGAACTCAGGCTAATAAAGCCTGCAGATAAAGTTTCCAGAAACCTTCTCAAAATGAAATAGTATTCCCAATCATTATGCTTTTTCATCCAGATGATATCATGTGGCCGGCATATGGGATTAATGTGACTGAATATAATGAGAGAGATGATTACTCACTTGTTCTTCCAGTTCGTACAGGAGAGCTGTCACCATTTGTTGGAGATTTCTTCTCAGGAAGCAGAGAAATGGATGGTGGGGCCATCTTTTCACCTAATGCACAATGCAAGGAGCCACACAAAACATGTTTTTGTCGGGTTTTTTTTTTTTTTGCATTAACAATAAAGTGCAGGGAGAGGATATGCTCTAGAAGTGTAATTGCAAGCTGGGTGGATGATGACTGTTAGCCAACGTTTAGGGGAAGCTGATGGAGGAAATATCTGTCTCATAAAATGCGCTGAAATAAACCTGTAACATGACAAAGACAAGTGATAAAATGTGTGATTAAATAAAACATTATGATAAATTTTATTATAATAAGTTTTATTAAACCGTTTCAGTAGTTTAAAGACATTTTGTTGTGGTGTAAATGAAAGTATTTTAGTGATTTCAGTCAGCAGGCCTAGATGTGGTCCCTGGATCAAGAACATGATAAAATGTACATTTTTTGTCCTATAAGATTTTTTAAAATCAGAATTGTCATACTGTTGAAATCTAATGCACGGCAATTTTGCTGATTTTTTCTATCAAAAATATTTTTTTCTAACTAATAAGTATACTAGATATGGATGTTCTCTTAACTGACAATCAGTTAAGCAGGATAAGCTGAATCTTATTAAGTCTTCCTGATAACAACAGAGTGAAATGCCATTAAAAAAAGATTTAAAACCACAAATTCGCAAAATTAATACGTACATTGCTGCATAAAATGGTAATGAATAGGTTTACAGTCAGGGGTAATATCTGTCACCTAACTAACACTGACCAGATTCTGCTTTAACTTTGCTTTAGCCAGAGCTGATCACAAACGACTCCACTGGTTGAATTGAATGATTAAAACATTTATCACTCTTCCCAAAGCCAGAGTTTAATGATGTCTTCACAGAGCATGAAAAGAGCCATTAGATAATGAATCAGGTGGTTTTAGAGAAGCCATTACATTTTTAAGGCACTGGTGCCTCTAATTGGAGGACTATGAGGGAATGGCCTCCCCCACATCCTCATTTGTTCATAAATGCAAACTCCTACAGACCCTAAATCATGGCTGCAATACTGTTTCTTTTTAGTTGCCTTTATTCTTGCAGAAGCAGTGAACACTGAAAAGGGCTGATCTCTCCTCATTAAATCTAATTTGATCACTGGCCTGCAGGGAAATGCCCTCTTTCAGGGTGGGGAGGGTGCGGAAATTGACATAAAAAAGTGAAAGGTTAATCTTCATCCCAGCTTGTAAATAAAATAATAATAAAAAACATTAAATGTTTATAGAAAGCAATGCATTTTGAAGTGAGGCATAGTTTCTATTGATCTGCTGTTTTGATTGTCTGGGCTTTCAAAGGGAAAACAAAGAAAACACACAAAGAAGGGTCAGTTTTCTTTAAAAGTGTTTATAAGCTACTTAAGTTTTTGATAGAAAAAACATGAAGATTTGATAAAAAAAAAAAAACAACAGATACAACAAATGAAAAACGGAGAAATGCAGACATCACACAGGGTAGCGGTGGAAATCCGTTGCGTCATGCTTGAGTCTGCTTTTAATCCCGGAATAAACACAACAGCTCCGCTTCAAACCTGCCCGAAAACAAACCCTGGGTGAAGCCTACCTGTCACTGCGTTGGATGACGCGTTGGTTTTCGCCATGGACCTTAGATGCGATGCGAGCCAGATAACAAAGAAAGGAAAGAATTAGCTGTTGTCCCAGCAGATGGGTCCGCAGTGATGCTGATGCTGGTCCCCGTTTTTCCTCCCAAACAGCAGCAGATCATCAAAGAGGGGGAAGAGACAAAGAAAAGCGTTGAGCTAAAGAGGCTGAAGGTCGTTAGGAAAGGCTGAGAGGACGTGGATGATGAGATCGATGCGGCTGGATGATGGAGCTCATGCGGTCAGGAGCAGCCGGCCAAGCGTCGCAGCGTGAGCGCGCTCTGGTCACGTAGAGCTCAGCACGCGGCTTATCCTCCGACAAAACACCAATGATTACGCAATGACAGCCGTCATACATATATATATATAAATATATATATATATATATAAATGTGTGTGTGGGGGGGTGTATGTACTGTATGTATGTATGATTAATTAATACACATACATATGACTGAAAAATAAAAATATATTTATATATTTTAGATATATATTATATATTCTCATTAATTAGGTCAGAAGTCTGTTTGTTTGTGTATTAATAAATCAACTAACCAACATGTTTTCAATCCTTTTCTCCCCAAAATTATGATATCCTACCTGCTTTTGATGAAAACATGATTTTCAAGTTCATAACATTACATCCCTTAAAAATTGTGAAATTTTGGTCATATGTAAAGCATCTTAAATTTCTTATATTTTATTTTCAATTTAATTCAATTATACTTTATTAATCCCCAAAGTGAAATCAAGACATGATGTCCAAGGCCTTGTTGTCAAGAAAGGCCCTGTCCGTGTAATGTATTTTGATTTTTAAAAATGAGTCTAATCAGAACTCATATTATCATTTATTCAATATAATTTAGAGCTTGGCAAATCATTAATTTAATTGATTAATTAAATTATCTGTTTATGAAGATGTAATGTTTGGCAGATGTGGATTTTTTTCCCCACCAATGCACTTTTTGGGCTTCCATAGATCAGAGTTATATTAGTTGATCAGTGTTTGGTGATAGATGCATATTCATCATAAACTAGGTCACTGTGTAATACCACTAGCTGCAAACATTAAGTGCTATATTTTCACTGTTTAACCTCAAGGTGACCATAGGGAATGATATAAATAAAGCCTAATTTTTGACAGTAATCTGTAATTTTGATGTTTTTATTATGAAATTTAAGGGAGAAAATAATTGATTGGAGCACTCAAAACTAAGATTTTTTTTTTGGCCATACAACCCAGCCCTAATATGATTATATAGCCAGTCAAGCTCATCAAATAGAGTAAACCTAAAATAATAATGAAAAAATAAGTACAATAACAAATAAGGTACATAAAAAAGATCCATCACAAAATGTTCTGGCCCATTATTTGGGTAAATAATGCTGAAAGGTAATTGTTCAGTTCACACTATCTATAAGAACAGTAATGCCAGGTTTAGACCGCAAGCATTGGAAGCAGCAAAAAAGCGCCTGATGCTTCATGCTTTCATGCTTGTACACAATAAGGTCAGACATGTGTCATCTTTGATGCTCATGAAGTGTGTCCAGTAAAGTGTGTCCAGATGCGTCTTCTGCTGCTCCTGCATTCAATGGCAGAGAGCGGCTTTGCTATATCTGCTCTTATAAGTGGGTAAAAAAGTAGCTTCTGCTGCCTCTAGCGCGTGCAGTCTGAACGCATCATTAGCCACTAAATATCATTTTTAAATTCTTGTCATTCACAAACAGCTGCTTCTATGAAAAAAAGATGTGGTGGAAGGAAAGTGTGGAATGAAAAATATTCAAACATGGCTAGTGCAATAAGCAAAGGACATTCAAGAGTTTGTGTTTACTTCAGAAGGCTTAAGAGGTGATTAAAACACTGTTATAAAAGGCCCAGTCAACAAAACAAAGAAAATGTGTCACATCAGTACTAAATGATGAATAGCTCTGATGTTGTTTTTGTAATATATCCTCATACATATGAAAGAATGAAATCAAGGACATTCAGTCAACATGCTTTAAGCATGGATTGGCATGGGTTTAATCTATGTTATCTGATCGCAATAATCTTTTTTTTCTCTTTTTTTTTCTCATCACAGAAATAACTTTCTTACTGATTCCGTTTCACTCTTTCAAACTGTAACATAAAGACATGTGGAAATAGTTAAGGGGAAGCGACCCACTTTTCTTCATGGTGCAATATCACCAGCCAGAAACCTAAAGGATGGTAAAAGTGAAACAACATAAACTTCAAGCAACTAGTCACTAAAGGTGTTTTTAATACTAATCATATACAGTCAAAGTTAATTCTTGTACTATTCTTGTTTTATTTTTTGTTCACTTCATTGAATTCTTCAGTTAATACAGGCCGTAGAGCAAAAATAAAAATCTAATAAATAATCAATTTTTTTTCAATGGGATGGTGACTGATTGGATGGATGAGTGGCATGGTCGGTTTATATGTTAGTATAAAGTTCAAATTCATATATTAAGCCCCTCAACTAAGTATGGAGTAGACCACCTGCTTATTTTATAGGCGCACTCAGCTCCTGTTTATAAATTTAATGCTATACTACATTTCTATGTACTTTGTTTTTTATTTCAATTTTTTTCCAGAATTGTCTCTAAAACCTATAAGTATTTAATACTAAAAAAAATATTTTTTTCCTGTTTTGTCCTTATTTCAATTTATATATATATATATATATATATATATATATATAAGTGGTTTTAATTTATATCTGTGGTTCAGTGTTACATATAAAAAGAGAGGTGGCAATAGTTATGCGAAGAAGAAAGAAAGGAAGGTGTTTCTATAAAATCCAAAAGAGAATTGGACAAATGAGAAGAACAGAAAGGAACAGAAGAGAAGAGATAATTACTTCACGACTTAGAATAGGACACCCAGGATTGAACAAGTCATTATTTTTAATAGGGAAACATCTGACAGGGAAATGTGACTGTAGGGGAGATGAGAGAGTGGAACATGTTATTTTGATTTGTAGGAAATATTTGATTCAGAGAAACAAGTTAATTAGGAAACTTAGTCATATGAAAATGAAACTTGACATTGTTGATTTACTGAAAAAAGGAATTAGGAATCAGGTTATGTTTGAGTTTTTGAAACAGATTAAATTGTATAACAGGATATAGTTTTTTATTGTTGTTGTTTTTTTTTCTTTTGTCATGTGGTCCACACTCCTTACCAGTTGGTGGCGGTAATGCTCACCTAACGTTTTTCCCAACCGCCGTAAAAATGTCAACAACAAGAAGAAGAAGTGTTACAGTTGTCAAGTCCATCCGCTCGCGGCAGCACCGGTTTAGCTGTCGGTATTCAAGTGCAAAGAAGAAGAGGAGGCGCCATCGGACCCGGAAGGACAAATCAGTGGCTGGGTAGAAGGACGGGTACGTGTTGTACCTTGCTGGAGGGAAAGATGCTGACCAATATTTCCACCGTACTAAGGGCCTGCGCTCAGAGAAATGTAAGTGAAACTTTTTATCAAACCAAGGCGTGTCTTAGCTCGCATTTAGTTAACCTACCTAACCATGAAACCGTGTTTGTTTATCCCTAACAACCTGTCAGCTGTTTTCTGACCTTGTGAGCCCGGCCGGCTGATAGCAGGTCGCGCTAACAAAGCTAACTCCTGCAAACATATCCACTATAATTCACATTTTTTTTTAGCCCTTTGACCTGCAGAAACTCAATTATTTAGTTAAACGTACATTGACATTGTAAATCTGATTACCCGAACCCAGATGTTGTTGTAAAAGGCAAAGTTTCAAAGCTAGCTTGTTTCAAAACAAGTCGGTATGCTTTGAAGTGCATAATAGAAGTTACAGGGTTATAAAACATGTAATATTAACACAAATCTTCACATTTTTTGCATTTTGACAGTAACATAAAACGTGTTTGTGTAGAAACGGTGACATTCCTCATCTAAAATAGCGGTGTCAGTAGGTATGTTGGTAAACATTTCACCAAGAAATGTTAAATTACATTAATATCTACTACGTAGGTTAAAGTTAAGACAGCTGTAATATTTCCTAAGCACTTATTAGTTTTTTTTTTATTTCAGAATAGATTGAAAGCTGCTAAAAGCTATGATTGAAGTTCATTAATAATATCTTAATAAGAAGTAAAGTAGATAATGCTATGATTCATTCAAAAAACAAGCAATCGTTGAGCCCTTTTCAGTGGTTTGAAATAATCACATGTAATAGACCTGTAATAGCTGTGTTATTCAGTCAAAATAAATATCTTTAGTCACCATTGTACAATTGTGACTAAAGATATAGCTGTTATTATTGTCTAAGCATGCCCTTTCAAACATTCTAATAACATTCTGAAATTAAATAGAAATCTATCTTTTGAAGGAAAAATACATACCAAAACCTTTCCATTTTGGCGTATACACACTTGAATGATTAACCTACAGATTATTTGGTGGATAAAAGAAAAAAAATGATCTTGTTCAGGTAAAATAAGGTATCAGTTTGTCAGTGTAACATTAACAATGAAACGTAGTTATGCTGTTGGCACCCAAAAAAAAAAACAAAAAAAAAACAACAACGAATAATATTAGATAAGTTAGGGGTGGGAGGTGGAAACACATTAGCATCTGTGACTCACTTTATAATGAAATGGTCTCTATTGGTTGACAGATGTTGTGAAACTCTTGCTAGTAATGAAACCTTTAATGCTGTTGCTTTTCCTCCGCCTTTGACAGGGAGCTGCAGCGGTTGTGTCGGCACGAAACTATGCTGACTTCACCTCCCAGGCTACCTTTGAAATAAAGGTAAGATTTAAACACATCAGTGGATCTTGAAGCGTGGAAAAGGGGAATAATAAGATTTTAAGATCCTCTCCTACAGATTAATTAACATAAAATTTCACCAGTAGGGCAAAACATTTAAAACTGTATCAAAAATCGATATAAGAACAAGAGTACCGCTTGCGTAATTCACTACACAAAATCAAATTCTATTAAATTGTTGAACACAGATTCAAGTTGCTAACTTTATACGTCCTTTTTTTTTCACTTGTCTGAAGAAAAGTGACGTCTTCAAGCTGGACGAGGCCCCCGCCACTGAGGTGGTTATGACCCGGGATGAGGGGCTGCAGTACTACCGCACCATGCAGACTATGAGGCGGATGGAGCTGAAGGCAGATCAGCTTTACAAGCAGAAGATCATTAGAGGGTTCTGTCACTTGTATGATGGCCAGGTGAGAATATACTTTAGACCATACAGAGCAGAATACAGAATCACTGTTAATTCAGGAATGTTTTAGGTTATAACTTTAAAATGGAAGACCTTGAGAGGGAAACAGATCTTTAAGGAGAGCAATGCATAAAATAAAGGCTATTTTTTTTCAGAACATTTATAAATGTGAAATGCGTCTTTTTTTTTTTTTTTTTTTTTTATTGTTTTTTTTTTCCTTTGCAGGAAGCTTGTGCTGTAGGGATCGAAGCATCGATTAAGCCAACAGACCACCTGATCACAGCGTACCGTGCACACGGCTACACTTTAACAAGGGGGGGGACTGTCAAGGAGATCATGGCTGAACTCACTGGTGAGCCCACAGTGCCAGCTAATTCATCTTATGATTGATTAATTTCCCTTGCAGATCTAGACCTGTATTCTATGTTCTTAATGCCCAAATCCAAATTATTTTTTGTGGTTGCTCCAATTAGGTTTAAAATGTAGCCTGTACCTGACTTCAGTGTGAACTGATTTAGCACCAAACTGACCTGCATAAGAACAATAAAAAATGTTGACACGCAGCTTAACATTAAACACAGAGAAATAGATGTTATAGTTTAAGTGAACAATAGAAGCCATTTATTGTTGTGTGGGAAGAGCATAGATAAAAGGAGAGTAAACCCCTTTATTGTTACATCTTATTGAAATCTGCAAATTTAGCAAAACAGACTGGATGCAAACACAGTAAGCGATGGTGGGGCAGGAATTTTATCAGTTTTACGGGGACTTTTATTCAGAACCTTAACATATTTTACTCATTTAGCCAGCAGCTCTCCTCCCAACTCTAAAAGTGGAAGACTTGATGCCACCCAATGTTTTGGGCTTCAACAGTGGACAGATAGACACATGCTTGTAAACCATGACAGCAATTTAAAATCTTCTGTTTGAAGGGTTGTATGAAAATGTATCTAAACAAACTGTTCCACATCCAAATAGTTCCTATGAGCCTTTCAATTAGGCTTAAATGAGGTGTAATCTCTGTTTATAAGCTGGCCTCGCTGTCTCCCTCTCCATTTTTCAATACTTTCTCAGCTCTCGTCTATTTTGCTAACTGCTGCTGTTTCCTGTTGGGTGGCGCAAAGTTGTGATGAATGTGATGGAAAGTGGCGTCAAAGTTGCATCTAATCCACCTTGGTAGTTCCCACTGGAGTCACATCCAGGACCACAAATAAAAGTGGCTCAAATATGACTTAAAAAATTCAAATATATCCCAGATCTGAGCCTTTACATCAGATGTGGGCCCTATTAGCCTGCAGTGGGAATGAAGCCATACAGAAGGGTAAAAGTAGATCATTTCAGCTTCTATTATAAATGCTTACTTAGAAAATTTAAAGTTTTAATATTTTTTAATTTCGGTTTGAAAGAGCACATAGGACTCACTTGCGCATAATTTACACGGGAGAAGATTTATTTCACAGTTTGATTGTCGGTAAAAGCTGGAGCTGCTTCGACGGCGAGGAATCATACTTTCTGTAGAGCAGACGGAATAGATGAAAAAAAAACAAGACAGAGTTTAATATCTCTGTGGCATGCCACGCTCCAGAGTTGGGTAATAATTATCTATGGCATTGATGGCTGCACATGCTGCCATAGCCTGAAGGTCAGCCCAGGTTAAAGGTTAACCCTGGTTTGTCTGTGATGAATCCATTTGTTGATTAAAAAACCTCAAACTCTTCTATGTTTGACATCAATTTCTCTCTCCCTGTTTTTATACAGGCAGAAGAGGTGGTATTGCAAAGGGCAAGGGAGGCTCTATGCATATGTATTGTAAAAATTTCTATGGTGGAAATGGGATCGTCGGGGCTCAGGTAGGTTGCAGAAGTCTTTCTGTGTAACGCCTCATTGCTGAACTAAAATATTCTTTCTTAATAATGTAATCAGACCTAAACCTATACATGTATCTGTGTCTTCTTTAAAGGTTCCTCTGGGTGCTGGCGTGGCACTAGCCTGCAAATATAAGGGATCTGACGAGCTGTGTGTCTGTTTGTATGGTGATGGCGCTGCCAACCAGGTAAGACACAGATCGCTGCCATTTATTTGTTTTGAATTTTCACAACGTTGATCAGCCGATACTGCTTATCTCCAATACCCAGGATTCAGGAACATTAACTTGTTCTACCAATTTCCAGAGAATTGGAGCCAGAATCAGCACAAAATAACTACAGATATGAGCTCTGGCTATTGTTTCTGTAGCAATTTTTCAATAGTTTTAAAGATTAATAAATGGCTAATTGCACTTTGGTAAACAGCGCTACATTTTTTTCTGACAGATAACATATAATCATGTATAAAGCAATCTTTCATTCTGGACTGTTCTGTTATTTTCGGTTGTGAGAATAGTTTGAAATACAACATCAATGATTTGATCAAACAAGAAACAGTTAAGCTCGTTCTTGTTGAGGTTGAGCCTCAAAATTTCACACAGGATAAAAATATGCATAATATGCATAAAGGCTCAAATACATACATACATTAATTTTTGTATGTTAACAATTAAGATTCTATAGGTTTCCTTGTTTTTCATGCTCATGATTGCCTGTAACTAGTATTCCCAGTTTAAAACTATACTTTTTGAATAGATAAATTTAACAGAGCTATAGGAAAGTCTGTAAAAGGAAACTTAGATATGGGAAGAGACAATTAAAGATTTGGAACTTTTGGACACACCTCAACATCAATAAACTGTTATAAGTAAGCAGCTTTTTGCCAAGGTCAGGGACAAGCCCCAGATGATCATCCTCAGACAATTGGTGATTTCTGGGCTCTTCCTAAACATCAGATGAAAAATCTAAGTTTCTTTATGTGAAATCTGTCAGGGACTAAGAGCTTCCTGATTAATCAAACTGCCCCTGCTTTAAAATGGGCTCCTTCAAGGTAGACCAGAATTAGCGAGTTCCTATAGGGACAGGTCAGTATGA
>NW_015150646.1:0-3010 GCF_000732505.1 Cyprinodon variegatus
AGTGTGAAACTGACAAGTGCTCAGTAGAAAAGTGCAGCAGAAGGTGCTATGTTTTAAAGTAGTCAGTTAGAGATATCACAGAGAAAATAACTTAACTTCGGGTGGAATTCCTCTGGACAGCTGCAACAGCTGCACACTCAGTTAATCCAAACAGGAAGTGAGGTCCCCCAAACAGGAAGTGATTTCATGCTTCTTCATCTGACTTATCTCTGATGGTGATGAGTCCGCCTACAGATAGGAGGTTGACCATCTGGCGACCTGGTTCAGGGAGAACAACTTGGAGCTCCATGCTATAAAAAAAAGTGGAGATGGTTGCGGACTTTAAGAAAACTAAGCCCCAATTATCCCCATCACCCTCTGTTACTTAACAATTTAGACTGTGGAATCTTTCCGCTTACTGGGAACTGTCATCTAACAGGACCTAAAGCGGAAGCTGAACATCAACTCGCTCAGTAAAAAAGCCCAGCAGAGGATTTACTCCAATGAGGGTGCACTTCTACTCCTTCTTCCTTGAGTCCATCCTCACCATCTCCATCACCATCTGGTATGCTGGTGCCACTGCCAAGGACAAGGGCAGACTGCAGCATGTCATCCAGTCTGCAGAGAAGGTGATTGTCAGCAGTTTTCCATCTCTCCAGAATCTGTACGCCTCTAGGACACTGAGGCGTACAAGGAAGATTGTGGCTGATCCCTCGTACCTAGGGTTGGAAATTGATAAGATTTTCATGATTCTGATTCCCTTATCGATCTGTGAAACAATTTGATTCCTTATTGATTCTGTGAAACAATGAACTTGGTAAGTGCACAGTGACATTCGTCTACCTTCGCCTGGGACATTCTATTTCTGCCTGCCTCGGCGAAAACAAAAGGCAGTGAACGGGAGCTGCCAGCCTCTGAGCCAGCCAGGCTACCAGTCTCCTCACAGTCATCTAAATCTAATGGAGAAGGCATCTGTTTCATGAAAAAGCATTACTGTACAATTTCAGTAAATAAACTTATCTCCCCCTGACTTAAATAAACTAGCGTCACCTTTCTCTCGCTCCCTGAACTGTAGAGCAACTTCTTAGCATGTTTCGTTACATCCATTGCAATAGCTAAAACCATGTAGTATTTCCAGGTACCAGTAGTTCTAATTAAACAGGCTAGCAATGAAGGGCAGGATTAAGGAGAAAGGCACACTCCCTTAATAACCCCAAAGACTTGTAGGAAATTGGTTTATTTCTAGAAATGGCATATGATTTACTAGAAACCACATTAAGCACAGCCAGTGATATAAAACTAGCTACTTACCAGCAGAGTTGCCTTCCATGCTGGTCGTAACTTTAGCCTCTGTCCGGAGGCATCAAAAACATGGCATTCGTTAAAATGTATGCCATGTTGTGTGCGCAGGTGTTTCTGCATGTTGGATGTATTTCCTCCCGTGGATGTAATTGCCACTCTGCAATGATTGCAAAGTGCCTTGTTGCCATCTTTCTCTTCCTTAAAATGAAGCAAAACTTTCGATCGCTTTGACTGCTTTTGTTTTGCTTTTCTAGACCTTCCCCTGGTCATGTCTTCTTGCTTACTGAATACCGTGTGTGTTACTTGCGTAAAAAACGTAACGTAAGTCATGCAGCCCAGAGCTAGGCTCTAGTGCTGCCTTGAATCGTTAAGAAAATAGTTAAGCGAGCTGCCAAACGGTGCCATGGATTTACTAGAAACCAAATTAAGCACAGCCAGTGATATAAAACTAACTACTTACCACCAGAGTTGGCTTCCATGCTGGTTGCAATTTTAGCTTCTGTCCAAAAGCATCAAAAACATGGTATTCATTAAAATGTATGCCATGTTGTATGCGCAGGTGTTTCTGCATGATGGATGCATTTCCTCCCGTGGATGTAATTGCCACTCTGCAATGATTGCAAAGTGCTTTGTTGCCATCTTTCCCTTCGATAAAATGAAGCCAAACTTTCGATCGCTTTGACTGCTTTTGTTTTGCTTTCTATACTTACACCTGGTCATGTTGTTCTTGCTTACTGAATACGACGGTGTGCGCCCAATTTGAACCAAAGTCTTTTGATATCACAAATCTTAAGAAAAACATTTTTTAGCCATAGACGGCCATTCTAAAGTGCCGGATTGGGAAACATCCCAAACTGGAAACAATGCACGTAAGATGAGAAATGTTAGCCTTTGGATGCAAAACCCCATCATGCACCGCAACATATTTTTGCAAAATTTTCTAACATAAATTCACCAAATATAAAGAGGAACGTCGTAGTTTGGTTTAAAGAAAGCATTATAGTTTTATTATAATTTAATTTGTTGCAAGGATTTTACAGTTTGAAGAAATGGGATTTTACAGCTGGAAGAAATAGAAAATTACACCATATGCCAACCGTCACAAGAAAGGCCTATATATACTGCATGCATCATTTAGGTGGTTAACATTGTATTACTTCTTGAGCTCATTGAGTTATTTACTGTAACAGGTAGGTGCTTCGCCCGGAGAGCGAGTGTTGGGGCTGGTATGATTTAAGGAGGGCAAGCTCTCGCATGCTGAAATTAGGACCGCCCCACCGGTCAAATGCCCGGTATCACAGATTACCAGTCAGAACCTGTCCAGAAGGACAGGTTCTGACTGTTCTTATAATGCAATACATTTCCCAAAATGTATTGCATTATAAGGTTAAGTACTGTTTTTATAAAGAAACAATATAATACTGTCAATTTTCTGCTTCTGTCTCCTTGAACCCCAGTCGGCCTCGGCAGATGGCCGCACACACTGAGCCTGTTTCTGCTGGAGGTTTCTTCCTGTTAAAAGGGAGTTGTTCCTCTCCACTGTCGCTACAAGCATGCTCAGTTCCTTACATAGAAAACTTTAGATCAATTTGACTGTATGATCTGGTTGAACTGTAAAGTGACTTGAGATGACTTGTGTTGTGAATTGGCGCTATGTAAATAAACTAAATTGAATTGAATTTTCCCTTTTATTACAGATACACTATATTGCCAAAAGTATTTGCTCACC
>NW_015150646.1:5074-14012 GCF_000732505.1 Cyprinodon variegatus
ATATTCTCCTCATGACAGTTTGCCTCGCAGATTGTTTGCAAGATGGTTCACCTGTGGCCACCTGCAGAACAACTCGACATCATACTCAACCACAGCACTCTTATTCCTTCTCGCCCCCAGACATACATCCATGCCATATATACATACGTCCTAAGTCATAGCTATAGACCCAGCTCCCAAACCAACTTTGAGAATAGATTCCTGGCGACATTTTGTTAATTGCCTGATAAGAGTCTGGAATTAATGCAGCACGTTAACGGTGATAACTGCCCACCACTAATTGTTTATCACCTCTGTTATTTTAATTTTAATATTCTCTGAGCTCTGTGCACATGAATCAGATAACTAAACACAACTTGACACTTTTTTATGTACCACTAAAAAGATATAAAAAATACACAAACGTGAAAATGTTAAAGGGTCATAATATATTACCAAAGTACTGTATTTCTTTGATGTTCGGGAATTCATGGAATACAGTTACATCAACTTAAACACTCCTCTCCACCCCCAATTTTTTACCTATATCCTCTTTGATTTGAACCTATTTGTGCTCCTGTTTTGAAAAAAACAAACAAAAAACATTTCTTCTGAAAGTACTCAAAATATCAGAGATACAGAAGAAAATGTCAGAGGTATGCCAACCATCTTAACATAACTTGCACACATAAGCACTGGACTAAACTAGTCATAGAGGACCAATGATAGCAAACAGAGGTGCTGATGGAGGGAACAAGCTGGGGGGAGGCAGGGAAAGAGGGGTGAGTGTGTAAAAGGTAAAAAAGATGGAAGTGAGAGTAAAGAGAAAAGAGATGAGTTTTAATAAGGCACAAAAGAGCTTTTGCTGCTTCTAACAGATGAATGTATCCCCGCTTGCTGTCATTTTTAATGCAGCCTCTCCTTCCCTCCTCATCTCATACTCCCTCTTATCAGCACTTCCTCCATTTTTTCTAGTTTTTTTCCCTCCAGTGCCCACACTGCTCCCTAGTCAATTTAATTCATTTATTTAGGCTTGACAGCTTTGGCAGATACAGCACTTAGTCCTTATTGAGGAAGTAATTCTTCTTTAATTCTGAAAACGCCTTTTAGCCCTGCCCAAGATTTTACACAGTACCACCACATGTAACCTTAGATTTACTGTAATAATTTTTAAAACATGAGCAACTGTATTCTACACCAAATTTTAAAAAATATTTAATAAATCTCTACATTTGTAACCACCTCTTTCTGTGGTAAAGTGTAAAGAATTGTATTCACAATTTATAATACAATTTAAAGGGAACACCAAATATAGATCTTTGCAATTTAAAATTACATAATCTGCACACAAAAAAAATCCTGTAGGTAAAATTTGGATTTTTTTCTCTAATTCAAGAGCATAGGCTGCTTAAAGGTTAGTGTCTCAATGAGCAATTATTGAAGTCACATATGGTTTTGTGATTGAGGACTTCCAATATACTAAAAATGTCCCTTGAAACCTAGGCAAGCCTGTCTATGGAGGGGGATCAACTATATGTTGAGTTTCACATCTGTGAAACACAAGGCCTTCAAGCTAACTCAGGCACATCAAGGTATTTCATCTCGTCCACAAGAGTACAAAAAGAAGGGGGATGATTTTTAAGATTTTTTAATAAGGGGGATGCCATCCTCCCCTCATTCCACCTCCACTTGAGTATTGCTTATAAGGTCCTTTGCTCGTAACCGAACGGTCTGTTGAGGTAATGTAATTTCCTGCTTTGACGTTGTCAGTGAGGCCGTATTCCTAAGCAGCCAGAGTGTAAACCTGAAATACCCTGTATTTCAATAAATGAGTGGAATTACAGTAAACATTTACACTCCAAGAAAAAGAAAAAAAGCAAGGGGTCCCCTGCAGTGGTAGCACTTTTAAAGGGGAAGTTGGCTAGAAACCAGCGGCCATTCAGTTGGCTTTCAACCTGAAGGGGACCTTTTAAATTTCTGCTACTGTACAAAACTCTCTTCTGCTTTCAAGACCCACATGAACAGCCAGAGAGAGAGAACTGGCTACAGTGAAGGTACCCAGCCTTAGGATGCTTCATTAAAATGCGTAGAATGTCCCTGCTTCACAAACAGACAGAGGGATTTCCCAGACACACAATAGAAATACATATGTACAACATTCTCAAATACATGCATATATATGTAATGAGTGTTTTTACTTATGCAGACTAGCACCAGACTGAAAGTAACATACACAACTGAACCAACCTTATTAACTGCAGGAGAAAAGAGGGGAAAAAATGCTTAAGGGCCTAGTGACAATCTTGGGCCAGCAGCTGACATGACTGACAATATCCAAGAACGCACAGAGACATACCGTCAGACTCGTCCTTTCTTGCCCTCTTCATTATTACTGTAGGGGCTAACACTCTATGTTGGATACTGCATGGCAGGTTGGTCCAGCTCCCTCTCACTGAAAGGGAAATAATAAAAGAAAAAAGGAGATGGAAGTAATGCAGCTGGGCTCCAGTTCTCTTCAAATAACTCAAAGAGTCTGCAGGCTGAGACACAGCTGTGTCTACATTAATTTTCTCCCCTCACGGCACTGTACGGATACACCCAAACTCCTTTAGACAGGGACAGAGCAGGAGAGAGATTGGGATTTAAAGAGGAGATCAAAAAAAGGATTGAGATTTCCAGGGGGGAGCTACTGAAAATCTGCTCATTGTTCCATTTTTACCTGTTCTCTTTTCCCTGCTGGTGTATTGTTTTTCAGGGTAGTTTTTTTTTTTTTTTTTTTCCTGCAAATGTACCTCTGAGAGTCTTCTTCAGAAGGCTGTGCCTATCCTCTCCTCTTTTTCAGCCAGGAGATATTCTATTCACACCCTTGCAAAACTATTAGTACCCCTTTAATTGTCTCAAAATTTATAATTTGAAACCCAACTTTTATTTAGAGTACTAAATAGATAACTCTAAAATAACTGAATAAATACTTTTTCTTTTTGTATAAATAAAAATGAAAAAAATTCCACTTGTTTTCCACCCTTAACACAGATACTTTTAAATAAAATCCAGTGCCAACTACATTTAGAAGTCACTTTATTCTTATACTTCACCTGCTTATAATTTACTGGAGCCTTCTTTTGGATGCTCTTAACAAGACAAAATAGCACAGCAAGTCAAGGATAAAGGTATAAAGAAGTTTAAAGCCCTGTTATAAAATAGTATCCCTTCCAGACTTTTTGTCATCTGCACCTATTTTCTATATGGACACGTGTGACAAAAGATTTTAAATAAACCCAAATTTGTTATGCCCCAAGGGAGTTTGCCACTATCAAGCTGGCTTTGTGGGAAAAGGATGTGATGTACAGTACCATAAAAAACATAAACAAGGCCCAAAAAATTTCTAGCCACACATTTAATTGGGTAAGATATACAGATTAAAGTTGTTCCATTTATTCAGCTGACAAATTAAAGTGAGATTGCCTGCCATAACTATTTTTAAAATAATGAAATGGCTAGACTTCTAAGACGGATTATGTAAGTATCGTCAATGTGTCAATACTGCACTACCGCTCCTCTTACCCAGTACTCCCAGCCTCTCTTCTTACAGTTCACATGTGTGTTGAATTCACCGGTATCCATTTGTGTATTATGAATGGGCAGAGGAGGCTAATCTTTCTAAATTTGTGACACAGATTGTTGTAGAATGGGCTTATATAGAAATGGCATTGTTGTAAAGCATAGACTTGGTCATTATGACAGGAAGATGAATGCTGTTCAGAGTGGACAAGTGGAGGGATTGGAGTTGAATAAGGGCAATTTCAAGCTAATTTCTTTATGACTGTTAAATATTTATGGTTGGGGGGAAGGTCAAAAGTGAAAATCCATGTCATCCAGCCAAAGCAACAATGCAACATTTGAGAATGTTATTATCCTATATCCAATAAAAAATCTGTGCCAAGGCATCTTGTATTTGCTGAGCTGTGTATGTACATAAAACTGTGTATCATTTCCATTATATCACACAAAATCCATAAAAAACTATGAGCTGTGTAATTGCTGATAAGAAAAAAAAATGTTTATAAAAAAATGTATGTCAGGGACTGTTTTTGCATGACATTAACTCTCCATTTCTTAAAGTAAACCAGTTAACTTGAATGTTAAGGGGTGTCATTGTATCTATGCAATTTATCTAGTTTTTTCCTCAATAAAAAAACAAAAAAAACAACCCTGTATGCTGTCCACTTGCTTCCGAGGCCACTCATCCGTGAGTGTACATGTGTCGGACCGCAGCACGACAGCTCCTAAAGTGGATTCTCAACTACTACCTTTCAAATCACTTTTACCGCCCTCTTTGCTTTTGTAATTTCTCCCCAATATCCAGTTTTGCAGGCTAACAGCATGCTGTCCAGCCTCATGCTGTTTTCTGTATGTCTCATCTCCTTTTTCCCCCCTCTCATTACTTTTGCCTGATCCATTAGCGTAAAACTTCACCAGCTCAGCTCTCCAGGATTGGCTGGAAGAGATATCCATTTCTTGATGTAAATAAATCTGTTACTTCCCTGACAGCACAATTCATTAGCGCTTGCAGCAATCTGCCCATTCACGCAGAGTGCATTGACACCGTGCTGAATGTGTGTGCAATGCTAAAAGAGAGAGACAGAAAAAAGGAGTGGGGTAGAAGCCTTAGAGAAACATTTCGGCTATGCTCTTTGGAGGTCCACATGTGATTACAAGGAGGAAAATGCTTCCAGAGGACAAATCAGCATGTATGCAAAGGTTAACAGTCGGTAGCTGCAGAGTTGCCTAATCTTCAACTTACTGCAGGACGTATTTGCTTGTCAGTAAAAAAAACAAAAAGGTAATTATTCTCAGAAACTCACTGGCAACAGCGTCTTTAAAATCAAAGTCATGTCAATGGAATGTCAGTTTTTGAAGTTTGCTGTCCTATATCCTTTTAAGTTATGATTTACCTATTTAATATATGCCCTTTCCAAGAATCTTATGCACTTACTGCCCTTCATACAGTCATAGTATTACTGTGTGGCTAATGTATGCACAGTGTGATCTTTTTTTATGTACACAAATCTTTTTTTTTTTTTTTTTTGGGTCATTAACATTCATAGGGTTCCAGATAATAAAAAGAATTTACTAAATGGGCTCAAGAGGAAGACTAAAAGCTGGTTAATCATTCATCTCTCAGCAAAGTCTGAGAGGTTTGCCGTACAAAGACGCATGACCAAATGAGCTAATTCTACCTTCCATGCCCTACCACACAGCTTTTGTATTATTTTACATCAAGCAGTAGGAAACTTTTTAACTACCCTAACAATTTCATGCGGAAAGACATTGCCAACTAGCATTAGCTCCTACTAGCAAGGGTAAAATAAACATTTATTGATATCCTAGGATTTGGCCCATAGATATCACTACAATAATCAGATGGCAAATTACTCTTTAAAAGAAATCAGTTTCTCTCTTAGATCTGATCTGCAACTCTACAATACAATTTCTTTCTTACCTGTCACACTGGCTCAATTGTCTATAGAGGTTATATAGTGATATTGGGTAATAATTTGCTCACCCACATGCAGAATCATGGCGGAGACCAGAGAAAGGTAAGAACATTTATTTACAATATTTACAAAGATTCAACAAGAGGACTGGCTCCAAAACAGACAGCACAATATTAGATGAGGGCTGGAGTTTCAGCTATCTGCTTTCAGGCTGTCTACAGAGGAGCTGATTAACAACGTTCTTGTGAGTACAAATGTGATGATTGACCGGAGGAAAGATCTAATTTGGCACTGAAGATTAAGAGTGTTAAAGCGGTGTTAGGTTCCAGTGCTGGTGGAACAGGAGGTTTAGGTTACAAAGAACCTCCACAGTCCGAGAAAGTGAGTTTCAGCAAGGATTATTTCTTGAAGCGAGCAATAGACTGGAGAGTGGGCAGGCAGGTGAAGGGGCTGAGGATGCCACCAATCAGCAGCACTTAGGTAAGCTTCTCCTCCGGGAGGTCAGTAAATACCAAAGAGCTTCAAGTAGCCTGAAACATGGGAACAGAGCAACATGAGACAGAGCTCACACTCACACTTCAAATTGAGAACTGACTGCGGTACTATAATTGGTAATCATTTGGTGAGGATATTATGATCCTACTGATCCTGATATGAACCAGTCAACCTGATAAGAAAATTGGATCATGGTGTGCAGCTGCACAGATCGGGTGGAGCTCTTCAGCAGAAATCTCTTAAACAGGGCTCACACTCTTAATGTGCGTTCGGACCGAGGCGAGGGCAGTGGATTTACACTTTGCCTATGCAGACTGCCTGGTGAAGGACAGTGAAGCGACCAGCGGTGAGGACGTTCATTGCTCTGCTCTCACCTCATGCTACAAGATAGAACAAAGCTGCTGTCAAACAGCAGCACCGCATGGACACACTGTAACGGTAATCGCTGAAGTTGAAAAATCTGAACTTTGAAATCGTGTTGCGCCAGCTAATCAGGGACGGGGGTTTTTTGTATTGTAGGTTAAAGAGACAAAGAAAAGCTTTTTTCAGCTAAAGGCATACAGCAGACTTTGTGACCTAAAGAGTTGATGCATATTTATTATTTTAAATGATTCCTCAGGCCAATATACAGCGCTTTACACAATCAATGCAACAAGCGGGGCTTCCGTCTTGAAATACCAACTATGAAAGTTGGAAGAAGACGGACTGTCATTGGCCAACCTTCTGAGGAGGCTAAAAAGAGAAAACGTGAAAGGGATCGTGCCTGAGGAAAAACAAGTATTTTCTCAACTTTATTATTAGACCGGTAAGTTAACACTTTGCTCCGAGTATACAGTCAAATATCTTTATTATTTTTGATGTTGGCAGGGTGCTGCAGTGTTTTATGTGCCAGCGCAGTCTTTGTTTTTCTCCCTCTCTCCCGCAGGTGGCTGCTGATTAGCAGGGAGGTCAGAGCTGTCTGCAGGTGTGCGGTGTTTCGTTGTGGCGTGGGCAGCTTAAAGGTGGATGGCTGTGAAAACTTGGATGACAGAGTGTTTGCCATACATGGTTGTTCGGCTCTGAATCCCACTTTAGAGCACCTTCCGCATGTCACAGATCTCTGCCAGGCCGATCAGCCTCTAGTCCGACGCGCAGCCTCTCACAGATTTAAGCCGTCACACCAGCGCTCAATCAGTGCAACGCCCAGGTGACTGTCAATTGCCGCCTGCGCCCAGACTGATCGGTCGAGCCCTGCCTAACCCTTCACCGACCAGCCTACTCCAACTTGGCAGCCACCTTCCCCGCTGCAATCTGCTGCATTTCCCACCCACGGACCTCCGCAGCCCTGCTCACTCCCCCTGGTGGATTGTTCACATCTCACGCAGTAAGCCTTTTAGTGCTGTTGTTCACTTCGTACACATACCCCCATTAACTCTCACTCTCTGTGGCAATGTGCCTCACGCTCCCTTGGTTTCAAGATGCCCTCAAGAAACTCTGGGCATCACCTTTGATTTTTTAAAATAATTTATCTTAAAACTACCATAGTTGCCCTACTTGTACCCTCGGTGTGTTCTGCATGTGGGTCAGAGAACTAGGGACCATGACAGATATTTAGTACAAGCAAAATATGGACAATTGCAGGTCTAGAGCCCCAAATGGCCAAAAGTTACAGAGTGTGCCTTCAAAATAGAATGTAGAGGAAATAATGTTACCAAAGGGAGAAACA
The DNA here is from genome assembly GCF_000732505.1 of Cyprinodon variegatus. Classification (NCBI taxonomy): domain Eukaryota; kingdom Metazoa; phylum Chordata; class Actinopteri; order Cyprinodontiformes; family Cyprinodontidae; genus Cyprinodon; species Cyprinodon variegatus. The sequence goes on from NW_015150646.1 coordinate 12,752, forward strand.
AGTAATGCACTATAGATGTTTTTAGTTGGTTTTAAAAAAAGCTGTTTTAATTTAACCCTAGCAAGACTGTTCATCATCCTCCCTTACCTCCAGCGCAGACCCCGGTCTGTCACTGCCTCTCCTACTAACTCATGCTCTCAGCATGGGTAGATTGACAAGGAAGTACAACATTAAATCCAAAGATTTTGTCCGATGTACGGCTGATTTATTTGTTGTAGTCTCTTGTTTTTCACACACAAAAATCAAACTCAAAGTGCAAAGCTTTGTCTTAAGTGGAAAATCAAACGTGCATCTTCACAGCACAGCGTTCACAAACCAGTGTGAGGCATACACGAGCGTCAGATAGCTATGGTGCATTCAGGAGCATCTAAATAATCTATAATATTACAGTAGCAAATTATCAAAGATTTTCAAAAGCCTGTTTAAAAGCTCCAAATGAGGCTTTGGATCACACAGCCAGAATTGTGCTGTCATTGTTTTACAGGGCAGAGTTTGCATTTGCTGACCCTTGTCCTTTAACTGCTGATGGATATACAGGAATAGAGTGTCAACTTCTCTGAGATAGCACGGGATGCATTTTTTGGCATTTTTTATTTATTTATTTTAAATTCAATGTATAACATGAATGCATAAATATCTCATTTTATTTCAGCGTTAAATTCTGTTTAAAGTAAAAGATAATTAAAAATGTCTCCGGACCTTTACTGGTTGATGATTTTCTTTATTCGGACCCCGCTGATTTTTAATTGGCTACCCCTGGTTTAATGTTTGTAAATATTTATTGCACGTCATGTGCACCATCCAATGCAGATCATTGGTGCCATCCACATCTAGTGAAAACTGGTGTAATTGGATGAGTCTTATAACGCAAACACTCATTGGTTAGCTAAAGGAAATCATCAGGAGCAAGCAGGTGTTCTTCTGTAAACATGAATTGTCTATGCCATGCTACAATGTCGGATTCAGAAAAAGATGTTGAAATGTCTGAAAGGTCGAACCCAGGCAAGAGCGTATCGGGAGATGGAGACAGAGACCAACAAGACCTCCCTCATCCTAGTCCCTATCTCAAAGAATCTTTTGAAATAGTTGGAAAATTGAGGTTCAATTCATATAGTGGCATCTGGCTTTTTTTTTAAAGGTTACTTTATACTTTTAAACTTTAAGTAGTATTTGTCAGGATCCGGGACTTTGCCCACCAGAGGGCACCATGGATCGAAGCCTGGGGAGCTGATGTTCAACGCTCAGCTGATTCTCATCAGCT
>NW_015150646.1:15203-43825 GCF_000732505.1 Cyprinodon variegatus
ATAAATATTGGACTTTTATCCTCCCTCTGTGTCTGTGAGTCTGCATATGGGCTAGTGAAACCAACGCATCATGACAGTATTTGGAGCACATACTTTTTAATTTTTACTTAAGTAAAGAGGTCAAGTTTGTACTTCAACTTTTACCAGTGTTTTTAAACTGCAGTATCTATACTTTTACTTAAGTAACAAATGTGTGTACTTTTGACACCACTGGTTAATGCCCACACTGCTGCACCACGTTATAAGCCCTAAAAACACCCATAGGAAAAAATAATTGTGTTCTTTAATTTGTACTCTTTTCTCTGCAACTAGCTTAATTTGTTTGTATTTGTTTCTATATTACTGAGAGGAAAGTGGGTTAAAAACTAAAGTGAGGCAAAGTAATTGGAGCTGATAGAGAGAACAGAGCTAAAACAAGATGTAGGAAACCCATCCCAACTTCATATTTAAGTCATCTAGTAATGCAGTAAGTACTGTGCTGTGCGTTAATGCAGTTAAGGCAAACATTGGGAAATACATAATTTAAATTACATAAAACTCCACACACTAAAACCCCCTGAAACAGTTTGTCCACACTGTCTATGTGTTATTACATAATAGATAGGCTATGGCAAAGAAGCAAGCCAGAAAGAAGCAAAAAGAAGGGGAAATCATTGTGGCTGGTGTGTCACAGGAACAGAGAAAACTAATTAGCACAGCACTTTAAGCATCGCGGGCTACATACTGCTGTGAGAGAGTGACTGCCAGAGACAGTCCCAGTCAATTTTCCCACTCAGTGGAGAGAGCTGAGGCAGGCTCTGACATTGCATTTTATCTCGGCAGAACCCTTCACTCATGTCAAGAGCCGGAGAGATAGGAAGAGTGGGGAAAGAGAAGGTTTGTTGGTCAGAAAGGACAGATATTAGCAGGGGAAGTTTAAGCCAAAATAATATGAAGCAGCATGGTGATAGCTCTGAGAGCTGAAGACAGAGAGCACTCAGAGGATTCCCAGCACATAAGGAAGGTTTGGGAAGAGGAAACAGATATTTTACAAACTGTCCATGCCTTCATTAAATGTGAAGGAAAAAGATATGCTGTAAAAACCAAGCATTGGGGTGCAGTTTATAGGTTTTCTCTTTTATTATTGGCTTTTTTTATTGAAATTGATTTACTTTGGTTTTAATTTTGATCATTCTGTATTCGTGTTTTATTTTTCTTACTCTTCTTCATAAAAGGTTGCAAGATCAGACAGATGGGTTGCAGTAGAGCATAGATTAAAAGACATAGTCCCAGAGAGTTGCATGTCTTTGCTTCTCTAAAGTAAAATAGGATGTATGGGCTTGAGATGGCTATTAACATTAACAAAAACAATGTTCATTTTAAAGATGATAAAAGACAGACTTTGTATTTATCTTTGTGCACCTCTAAATGTTCAGGTCTAGGTTCATTAGGAGTGTTTTACCCTTTTGTTTTGGGATTTTTTACAAATCCTTTATTTCTCATGATGCCATATCACTACCTAAGAATTTGGGATTTAATTTCTGTTAAAGTTGTAAATAAGCTCTAAAAGATCTCAATGAAACATTTTTGAAATGGTCAGTTTTCTAACAATAAAACATCCATTCTTCTAATCAAGTAAATTTTACGAAGGGTCAGTGTACTAAAACTTGTCTACTTCAGAAGAAACATGCACCCCCCAAGTTTTTTATTGATGAATCCAGGTATTAGAAATAACTGCTCACGCAGGATTCAGCAAAACAGGGCTCTGGTTTATCTTTATCTGAATGCTATCCTTTACAGTAGCTCCTCCAAACTGCCCGCAGGAAATTAAATTAATTTGAATCATTCTGGGTCAAATCACTCAACACAAAGCCAGAAGCTCTCATCAGTTGTTGTAGCTTTCTTCTTGGCACTCACATTTTTTTTATGTAGGCCATCGTATTTAATCAGAATAAAAAATTGAATAGATGCATTCTTTGAATTTTTATAGCTTTTTTTTCCAATTCCTTCTGCCATTAACTATTACATATATCCATCATGGGTATGATGGCTAGCACCCTTCTATGAATGGCAAAAAATCATGTAGAGATAGACCTACACATCGGCCGGACTATATAATGTGCACGCTTTAAGCAATTTATCAGTGCATTCAGCATCCATTGTTAATGCTTTCTTTGATTTGAAAAATACATATTTCAGTTGGTCATTTAGACTTAGACAGATTTGTCTTTTTGTCAGTCTGTCTTTTCAGTTTTAGTTTATGGTTCATGTCCTGGATCTTAGCAGCCAGTGGAAAGAGGGTTTTTGTTTGTCTCGTCTCCTGATTGTCCACTGTTCCTCCCCCGCAGAGTCCTCTGGGTTTTTGGCTCATTATGGTGGGAGGTTCAGTTTTTATCAAAGTAAGCCTGGCTCCAGGGAGGAGACCAGTTTAAAGTCCTGCTTCAAGTTCCGGTTCCTACATCCTGTCTCGGCTACCCTCTTCCACTGAGCCTGCCTGTCTGCACCTGATCCTGTCTGCTCCTGTGCGTGACCACCTGGTCATGCTTCTGGTCCCAGTCAGACTCTGAACCCTCCTGGAAGCCTGTGGATGCCTGGAAGTCTGGATCCTGCCACCTGTTTCTGTTCCTGCCTGATCTGGATCCTGCCTGTTTCTGTCTGTTCCTGTCTGTTCTGGATCCCTCACCAGGATCAGCTTCCAGCATAACCTCTGGGACTGCAGCACTGGGGACACTCGTGGTCTGGACTGTTAAACCAGGTAAGTGACCAACACAGATAATCTTCTATCAGTTGATCTTGGTCACTTACCTGTGTTTCTCCCCTAGAGTGTCTGAGATTGGACGGTTAATACGGTTTAAAAATGTATTTAGTGTCACTGTGTAATTTATTCTATGTACAGTAGCAGCAATTTAAAAGTTCCCCCTTAAGACTGATTGCAGCCGAAATGCCTGTGGTTTCCAGTCAACTTCCTTCCAAATTTCCACCACTAGAGTGGCCCCCTTTAATTGTGCTGGGAGTATTAATGTTTACTTTAATTCCACACATTTATTGAAATACAGGGTATGTCAGGTGTACACTCAGTGCTAATTAGGGATGCAATCTCATTCACAACATCATCGCAGGGAATTACATTACCTTAACAGACCGGTCAGTTACTAGTGAGGGACCGTGTAAACACCAGTCACGGACCAGTCAAGGAACCATCTTGGAATCAGGGGGACCTTTAAACAGCTACTACTGTAATTGGAGGAAGAGAAGCTACATTGGCCTAAAGAATCGCCCCAAAAAGGTAAGTAGCACAAAGCAGTCATCACTTTGACAGATGTAAAAATAATTGATATCAGCCTTAGAAACCTGTATTAATAGATCTCTAAAATCAAGGAGTAGGACTTAAACCACTTTGCTTGTTTAATGACAGTTTTGAAGCAACTTTGTCTATAAAAAAAAAAACTTGGGCCAAATTTCTGCAACAGAGATGTCCAAAGTTTTGTCAGGTTTTTGTAGCAATTGTTCCTGCCAACAGGGAAACAAGCAATAATTTGGTATTTCCGTTTTCCCCACAGGACATGGTGATTTGGATGGGTTTCCCCCCTGAATTATATAAAAAAATATATTATTCGGATGCAGCCTTTTATATTTACTCTTATCTAATAAAAGCCTTTTTTTGATAACCTGTAACATTCAAGGGTGGAAAAGCAGGCGAAAATCTGTCGGGGAAAATACAACACACTTCTGTCTGTAAGTTTGACTGTTCAACTGGTTAGATTTTCAGGATGCTTTAATCAGTTGATATGCTTCTTTGATATGAAGCAGAAATTAAAATGACAAATGGATAACTACTGGTAGATTTATATCTTATTAGTCATGTTGATAACTCTTCTCTACTTTCCAAGCATTAATCCCTGCTCCAGGTGCTTACACTGTCTTCCTCATACAACCAAAGAAGTTCAAAGACAGTTGCAAACTCAAGCAAAACAGAGCAGAATTTTCTTCCTTTCTACCACTGCACATTCTCTATTCACATAAACACACAGAATCAGTGGGAATTTATCAGCCGAATGCTGATTTAAGGCGCCCTGTTGTCAGCGCATAATTAGCAGCTGAGGATGGCTTGGGATGACTTTGCAAGCAGAGCAGAAAGAATGCGGTGGCTATTGTGATCCAAGGTTAACGCTGTAGAGGGGAAGAAAAAGGAAGATGCAAACACATTTCGTAATTTGCAGATGGTAAAGTCAACAAAACAGTTTACAGAAAACACAGAGAGGAAATTCTAAATGTCGAGGATGTTCATTCCACTGTAAGTCCAATAAGATTTACCTTTAATCATAAGCTAACATATATGTGTATATATTGCTAGCTTAATCATAGATTTATAACTGTTTGACAGCTGATGTTGAGTTCAACGTAATTACAATGTGCACTAAAAATACAAAGTAACAATTACCTTTTCAGTTCCTCCATGAGATCTTGAACTGTTGGCTTAGTTGCGTAACTGATTTGCTGCAAGAAATGTCCGGCTTTATAAATACTTTTTTTGACAAATGTATTAGAGCACATAGGTTTATAGTCAGTCAGTAGTGACTAACAACATCCTTGGATGAGCACAAATACACCATTGGTCATGACAGTTAATAAGTTACATAGCTTATCAATTAGGCTACCTTTGGAAAGAGATGAAGAAAATCTAACAATTTACTGATACATATGTTATATGTTTACACATTCACTTATTAATATGAAATTAACTAATTATTAAATTAACTTAATTTAAATAAATAATATTAAAGCCAAAAAACCTGACTAGTAAACAATGCAAAGAGTAAAAAGGAAAAACAGTTACCGGTAATTAGAAACCACAAACTACGTTTATTCTGAGAGACAATAAGCAGCAGGAATAGAAAATTTGGAGATATACACGTGGTGTGTTAAAGCTATTCTGCTAAAAGCTGGTTCATATGGCAAGTTTATAAAATTGTTAGGTGATTTTCAACACTAGACCCCACACATGACTATAAGAAAACTGGGGATAGAATTATTTTGGTTGTTCACTGTGTTCTTCCCACACACACCATAAAAGCAGCACTTCACAAACGAGACAATTTCGATGCTATTGACGTGCATTAAGCAATGACTCCACAGAAGGTCTGTGTTCAGTGGCAGATGCAATCAAGAAATTTGCTTTGCTTTATTTGCTTTGATGAGTTGGAAAATTGTAATTTTATTATGTTATAGGTTTTAAGCAAGAACGTAAATGTATAATGTCATCCATGAAGTCAAGACCCTTAACCCAACTGCTACCCAGGCGCTGCACATTGGCAGTCCATTGCTCCTCAAGGGGTTGGGTAAAATGCAGAGAGTTCTTTTGTTGCTTTGTACTTGGCACAGTGTAATGACAATGAAAATTGAATTTTATTATAATCTGCACAGGTTTTAAAGAAAGTTGGGAGAATGGATTGTTATTTATAAAGAAAAACGGGCGAGCTCTTTGATCATTATAACTCCACTTAAACATTTTCTTGATGAACTGTAGCAAAACTGTTTGTAATTACATACATTAACTCAAAAAGGTAAAAACCTGCTGGCGAAACATATTTAATATTACACATTCTGGTACTTTTACCATAAACCTTAAAACATTTGGTAGAGGACGTGCACTCCCGTGAGCACTGTCTTACTACACTGTCATGATGGACAGCATAAAACCGCCTGCATGCAGCGCAACAATACAGCTTCATATTTCCCACAGAGATGTATTAAAAATTTTGCGGATAATCTGCCAACCTAAAATTGTCTAAATATGTTGAACATTTAGATGGGGAGTTAAAACAGCTCTACAAGGCAAAAGCTTATCTTCTTGGAGGATCCCTGTAACTTACCATTCCTTCAACAACTTGTTGAAGGAGAAGTAAAATTATTTACTGAATCACCAATCATACTTTGTAGGAAAAGAACTAAAGGCTCAGATGCCTACAGCTATTTTCTGTATGCCAAGTATTGGTATTTACACACTTTACTCCTTCTAGTCATGCTGCTAGAAGGAGGGGAGCATGGTGTACAATTGTCAAGATTTAGAACTGAAGGATCAAGTATTCAAAGTGGACAAAACGATTTCTCAAAACATTTATTGAAAACAGAACCGGGTCGGACAGCGTTGGCATCTAAGGCAGGAACCTCTCCATGTGTAGACAGCAAGTTAGTGACCACGTCTTTCTGGAAGGGGATGATCACGAATGAGTGAGTCACTAACCTGGTCTTATAGTTCAGTCCAATTCCAGAGATAGAGAATGGTTCTGGCCGATTGGTCTGCAAACGTGGCTGGGTGGTTGCCGCACAGACATTCCCAAACACTGATGTAAGGGTGATCAAAGAACATACAGGAGGACAGATCGGACAGACAGAGGAAGGCCGGATGATTCAGAGGGTGAAGCCAAAGCCGAAGTCAATGACATGGTGGGTTGTCAGAGCCCTGAGATCAGAGATCTGATGAGGCATGGAAGGAAAATGCAACACAGTTCTGGAAAACAGTTCCGGTCGGTACACATGCAGGCAAACATCAGGCAGGAGTCAGAAGACAGATCAGGCCAACAGATCAGACAGAAACAGGCTTTCTTAGAGGTCAAGAGGCAGAAAGAGTCAGAATCAGGTACAGTAGTCAGTACAGTAGAAACCGTTCATCACAATACATCACGAACATTTGTGTTTGGGGAGGGGATAAGAGGGAGAATGGCTTACTGAGGCCATGCCGAGGGCCCCAGCCCATAGGAGGTTCCCTATAGCACTGCCCTAATCCCTGTGGAGAGATAGGATTTCAGCAGACATTTCAGCAGAGGGTCACATCAGAGTGACCAACTGGTTTTGTGTGTATGATGAGTGTGTTCAAATTGTTTGGGAACGCTGTCCACAGGCCATTGTCCTTGATAATTTGGAAGTTTATCAACAGTTCTGGGCACATCCACAGATGTTGTGGTGGGCGAGGAAGGGAGTAGTTCTTCTGTGTCTTTTTGTCATAATATCCAGGGGATATTTGATAAGGGGGGAAGGCCGAATCCATAATAACACTTATTGTTTTGAGAGCAGGCTGCACAGGAATTTTCCGTCAGCCTTGTCTTTTCATGCTGGCTTTTTGTGGCGAATGCAATATTCCAAATTTGTTGGGCTTTTCTGCCTTGAAGCAAGCGTGCACATCCAAGATATTATCCCATCTCAACTTTGAGTTCAACCACCTCAGCCAGCCTGCTTTCAATCGCACCCAGCAGCGGCTTATCTCCCGATCTTGCTTGTTCACAGCCTTTGTGATGGTGTCAACCGCTGCCAGCAGCCTGATCAGTACCCAAATTGTCGCCGACATCCTCTGTAATTGTAGATACATAAGGTATCCTTTAAATCCAAACAGGAGAAATCTAAATATCATAAAAACCAAAAATCCATACTTCTTCGATATCGTCCACTGACTGCATTGTGAAACACCTCATCCTCCAAGCCTTCCAGGAGACCATGGTCTATTCCACGAAATTTGTCCCAGCAGGACAGGACGGGTCCCCTATTCCCTGTCTTCCAGTTCAGAAAATTTGATCAATTGCATTGAGAGATCAGCTGGCCAGATCCATTGTTTGAGTTCGGGTGATATGAAGAGAGAGCTCAGAAAAGACAAGACACAGCAAAGCAGGGACAGACCAGGGAGATCAGGGAGTTGCAGCAGGAAAATGTGACCGCCTCATTCAAGAGTCAGAACAGGAAAAAAAAAAAACCTCACACATGGCAGGATGATAACAGCTCTTGGAAGGGCAACATCGGGAAAAATTGTCATGATTATTTTGCCTTGTACATCAGCCTTTAACGGTATTCAAAAGAAAAGTTAGTTATCAACGTTCTGCTACCAACTTCAGAGTTTCATAGAAGTGCAACTTTTGCAAATTATTTTGGGCGACAGTACCCTGTCTGCTTACCTGTTTTTTGCACATAAAATGATGTAAAATAAACATTGTCATTTACACATGATCTAAATGCAAACAAAAATTTTAATCATTCGTAATACAGATTCATCATTTTACCTCATTCTTGCTACATCATAGGTGTTTAAGGCAAGCCCTAAAAGCAAGTGTCCAGTTTGATGTCCAACATTTTTCTTAACTGAAGCATACCAACAGCCTAACACCAAGTCCTGCACTAATTTGCTAATGGCTACTTCATTTAAGTCAGGTTTGCTCAAGCAGAGAAGTATCTAACACATGCATTGACTCAGGGCTTGGAGAGATCTGCAGATTATAAAAAAAAAAGCCAGCAAAGTGTCAGTACCAGAACACGTTAAATTTGCCTAATAGTAGCTGAACAGTGTTACTGCAGATAAGGGAAGCTCTCAGTGTTAGAAGAAAAGTGGCTTTAAGGAAAGCAGCTACAGTAGCCTGGGGTAATGAATACTTAAGCTAAGCTTATACTAGAGCAGGGGTAACCAGTTAAAAATCAACAGGGTCCGAATAAAGAAAATCAACAACCAGTAAAGGTCTGGAGATATTTTTAATTATAATCTGTTACTTTGAACATTATTGGGTGTTTATGCATCCATGTTACCCATCAAATATTTTGAATAATAAGATATAAAAAAAGAACATCTTTCTATTTTAAAATCTAAACTGTTATGCTGTCCTGCAAGGATTTAAACCTGGGTTTCAATGGCGACAAAGCCGTTCTCAAGCACATATCAAGGTGATCATTTCTGAGCCTGGATTGATATTTATTTTTGATACTTGTCATGGTGGGGAATCCTGCTTCACAGCAGTAGGTTGAGCTAAACATAGTCAAAATGTGCAGGGTCCTCTTTGAGCAGGGCATTTCACTTTTCTTTCACTAGTTCATTGTGGCTCTTCCAGCAGTCTACACTTTCTTTGCTCTCTTTTTCTCATTGTCTTCTCCTTTCCTACCGCCCAGCTTGCCACGGGTTTGCCTGCTGTGTCTAAAAGTGGATAGCAGCAGCAACCCTGATTGACACAGCTCATTGGCTAATTTGTCTCACATGTAGCCTGGTCCCGGACGCTTCGGAGGGCTTTACCATGTTAACAGGAGAAGCAGCACAAGTGAAGTTGGACACTGTCGTCGGACAACATGCGGTCATTTATAAATCTTTTAAATCACGTTGGGTGCGGATTAGTCAGCAGGTGGGTCCAGATCCGGACCCTGGTCCGCTAATCCGTGACCTCTGCACTAGAGCATTGGCCCTTCCATATGCAGGTTTTTTTGGTAAACAAGAATGAGATATACGACATCTTATGCTGATGAGCAGAACCTTAAGCTTTTACTAACAAACCTTTCCTCTAACATAAGTTTACAGATGTAATACTGTTCATAGAGGTGAACAATGCAAAAATGAATAACGCTTTACTATATGTTCACTAGGCAATGACACAAATATACATTTTATGGACAAATACTCAACTCTACTGCATAACTCAAAACTGTATTTCCTTTTAAATGTGCAAACACTTTTAAACACTAAGAAAAAATCATTTTGACAGAGTAGCATGTACTGCTTAAGGCCATGACTCTTTTTTTATTAATTTATTTATCTTACTCAGAGAGACCTTTCGATAGTCATCCATGGAGAGATATTTTGTGCACATGTGAATATATTTGGATTGTGGGAAATAACAATAGCAGAATAATATTTGTTGGAAAAAATATGTCTGCCCAGACATACACAGGATAGGCCAGTAGGACTTTTTTTCTTTATGCAGCTGAACTAAAAAAAACATGCATTAACCTAAATATTTTATTTCTTTGAATGTCAGGCCCTAAGTGTCTTTTTGAATGGGTACCTGATATTACGTCCTTATTTAACAATTGCATAAAAAAAAAATAATAAAGTAAGTCAAGTTTGTCATATATTACAGTATATAGCTGTATTAGACACAGCTCCCCAATTTTGCAATAGTTAGAATGTTTTCAAATAAAGGTCATGCACAAAGCCAGCGGCTATTTTAATGTTTTATGCAAAATTTCACCCATGCAAAGATGCACTCACAACGGATTTAGGAATGCAGAAAATCAAAACCGTGTTTAAGTTCTGAAGAGGCTAAAGCATTGTCAGATCCGATTTCAGGTCTGCTCATAGTGTGCGTATACAAGTCTATATTTTCGATCAATAGCTAGTTACAGATGGCTTGGCCCCATCCTGCATTGAGCTGGGGCTGCAGGGAATGCACAGATACAAACAAAAAAAATAGCACAGCTCCAACCATTGTAAATGAGTCTATCACTCTCTTTGGAAGGAAAAATGAAATTGAGGAACAAAAAAAAGATGAACTATATTAATAAAAGAAAAGAAAGTACAACAGTCAAATTATGTAGTTAGAAATTATAGATTCTGCAAAAAATTGAGATTTGGGATATTTAGTTATATATATTGGTACGCATAAAGTGGTGCCTACTGATGGTGGTCAAAGGCCCTGTGAAAGCTATCCCATTCACACATCTGTCAGTGTGCTCATGGGCAACTGTGTCTATAATGTAGCCAGCTAACATAAGACTGCAAATGTGTCTGTCAATGTTCGAAGGGCTAAATGTAGTGTAACATAGTTTGGAGTGCCCTAATTTGGAAAGTAATATTGCCATATTACCTGCCTTGACTTGCATATGAGCATAACAGACATCCCATTACTGATCAATATAGCTTCAATATGATGTCTGTCCACCCTTTACAGCTACTGTAGAACAGCTTCAGCTCAGTGCTTAACATACTCAACTTAAATGTTAGCTGAGTTTTGTTAAAGGAGAAGTTCGGTTTTTTACACTTTAAGCCCATTTTCTGTAGTGTCCAGGATGAAATCGAATGATCGACACCAAAAGTTTGACAATTGCTCCTGTCTCTGCTTTTTGGCTCATTTAGAATCCCCCCCTGGCTGCTTTAGAATGGCTAGCATAGAGCATGTCCGATAATGTCCTTAAAACAACCTTAAACGTTCTTTTTTTTAAATATGCTACTCACCGGGTCGTCAGCGCTGTTCAATGACGTTCCAAAAAAAGTTTCGTGAAGAAAAAACGTTCCTGTAGTGTTTTATTTAGCATTTTGTAAATCCCATTGAGTTCTGTAGGAATAGTCAATATTCCGCTGCCACCGGAAACGGAAATGGGGCCTGTTTACACAGTTGTAGTCTTTTCGCTTCACTCTGTGTACTCCGACGTCGAGAATCAAAAATCCACCTTTCGTATTCCATTTTCAGAGTTTTTTAAAGTGTTTAACAGAGACATTAGCACCTCGACGTCGGACCTACCCGGTGAGTAGCATATTTAAAAAAAAGAACGTTTAAGGTTGTTTTAAGGACATTATCGGACATGCTCTATGCTAGCCATTCTAAAGCAGCCAGGGGTTGATTCTAAATGAGCCAAAAAGCAGAGACAGGAGCAATTGTCAAACTTTTGGTGTCGATCATTCGATTTCATCCTGGACACTACAGAAAATGGGCTTAAAGTGTAAAAAACCGAACTTCTCCTTTAACTAACAATATTATTCTTTAGATATGTAGATTTATTTCTACTTGCCATCCTTGAATAAACTTTCTTGTTACAGCACTCTCACTTGAACAGGCAGACTTAAGGTTAACGTAGCTTCATTTTGATGTAGGACCTACTTGGACCCAATAGCAGTATGGTGTTTTGTCAAACAATCACTGTCTAAAACCAGGACCAAAAGCACTAAGGAAAAATTAGACAACACTCCTTCAGGCATCTGCTCTGTTCACCTTAGGAAGGTCTAAATTGAAAACTGAGTTGACTTTTTTTATATTACCATTTTATCGTGTCTGCTCTTTTCTTTTTCCTTTACTCTTGCCTTAGAGGAACCCTTTGCATTAAAAGTTTTAATACCAGAACTTAGATCCTTGCAGGCAGTGTGAAATAAACCTAAAAACCTACCAATAAAAATAAAAAAACTGAGCCGGCAGTTACTTCTCATTCCTCCCCTTAGGGCTTTAAATACTACAGCTGGCAAGGCTTTATCTGTAACAAAAGACTGCAACTCCAAACCTACGCCACTCTTTGCAGGCAGCCCTTCTCTAACAGACCTACAGCAAATGGCTGGCTTCCTTCTTCAGCATGCCAGTCATCTCTGCAAAGGTGTGGTAACTAGCAATTGTTTTATTATGGTGTTTTAAAAATGGATTAAGTCAAAAAAAATTAAGAACAGTAGTTAGTAATGGGTTGACAGATGTGAACACGTGCAAAAGCAATACTATGGTAAATTACTGTAAAGTCATGAACATGAAACAAATGTCTAATGAGGTACTGATGACGTGATTTTATGATCTTTCAGTCATTTTGTTGAATTCTGCTTATTCTGTGTATTTGCTCATCTCTTTCGGTTGTAACTGAATATAAATATGATTAGAAATCCAAAGGAATCCTAACGTTGTCAAATGGCTTGAGGAGTTTTTTCAAATAAAATCTTTTACATTTTTAAATGCAGAATTCAATCAACAACATAATAATGCTTAAAAGGTAATTTCTCCAATTCTCTTTTAATTTTCCTTTCCTGAAATTTCTCAAGTGGAAATGTATTCAACTTCAAGTCATAAAGCTCATTCATCAAGAAATAGTTTTGATTCTAGCCATGCACAACAGAACCTGCCTAATCCAAACACAAACTTCAGCCGGAGGAGCAGAGATGGATCAAAAAGTCAGTTTCTTTGGCGCTCCACTCAAGATTTATTGATTTCTTTCCTCCTCTGTCTCGCCTGCCTTATTTCTTGACTGCTTTTCTCCTCCCCTGAATTTTCTAAAACCGCTGTAATCATTGGCAATTTGCAGGGTGCCTCACAGCTGGACTCTTGCCCACTGCTGACAAGGTGCGAACGTGTCGTTCTGATAAAAAGAAAAAGTGGGGCTAAAAATAGAGGGCGCAAGCTGTGCGACTTTGTGAGGTTTTATGCTAATTTCTGTCCGAATGGTTCTTTTTGTGACGAATACGGAGCTTTTGTTTTCTGAGTCAAACCCAGGAGGAGACTAAGATTTTAATAGTTCTTTTATTATCTTGGAGGGAATCGACTCAGAGTCAGGTGCTAAACACACACACGTACATAGATCGATTTTAAGGACATCATTGTCTCATTTTGGTTTAACAGTTGATCTTAGTTCTGTAAGTGTTGAAGACTAGTATGCATTATATATTTTATTTTGCACACATTGTTACACAGAGGAAAAAAGAAACATGAAAGTATATTTAATGAACCTGCAGGGAGTGTTTTTAATTCACCGTTCACAATACACCTACCTCCCAAGTTCCCCCAAAAAATGTTTTAATACCCAAACTTCTCGACTCTGTAAAAAACAATCAGATCAACATAGACTCTTTATTTCTGAAGTCTAAGACATGGTCCACACATTTATAAACCTATCATACCAAGAGAGCATCTGGCCTCCTGGCAATAAGATATAGGTGTGAACATTCAACATTTTCTGATGACCATCTCCTCCAGATGTTTGGTACATTTTTTTTATAATTTTTTTTAGGATTACACTTATTTTGCTTTAGTTGTGTTTCTCTTGAGCATCTATAGAAAAACAAGGTTATGGTTGATGTTCTATACTTAGCTACAAACTATTTATTTTTCACACTGTTAAAATTTGTGAATTATGGACTGTGCAATGCATGAAATCTCTGAGAACTGTGATCAAAAAGTGTTCGTAGTTTGAACTTTATGCAGCTTCTTCCGTACAGGATCCCTGAACTTAAAACATATCAGGCAGGAATAGAAAAATGTTGGCTTCTCTAAATTTTTATGTTTTCTTTCCAGCATATTGTGTTTCCCTTTGAAGAAAACTCCATTGTTTCTTTTGAGATTAAGCAATAAACAGGTACCAGAACACATGTTTTGTAGATTTGTAAATTTATTACTACATGTCATCCTTGAATAAACATTCTTGCTACAGCACTCTCACATAAACAGGCAGACTTAAGGTGAACTCAGCTTCATTTTGATGTAGGACCTACTTTGATCCAATAGCAGTATGCCTTATTCCATGAAACAATCATTGTCTTAAACCAGGACCAAAAACACTGACGAAAAATTAGACAACACTCCTTCAGGCATCTGCTCTGTTCACCTTAGCAAGGTCTAAATTGAAAACTGAGTTGACTTTGATAATCACTTTATTGTGTCTGCACTTTTCTTTTCCTTTACTCTTGCCTTAGAGGAACCCTTTGCATTAAAAGTTTTAATACCAGAACTTAGGTCCTTGCAGGTAGTGTGAAATAAACCTAACAACCTACCAATAAAAAAAAAGGAAAATAAAAAAAATGAGCCTGCAGTTACTTCTCATTCCTTCCCATAGGGGCTTTAAATACAGCATATTGCATTATTTCTATTGAATTGAAGCACCAAAGAGGTCCTTCCAGAACACATATAATTATTTACTTTTATAGAAGGAGTTGGGTCTTGTCCATGCTGCCAAAACGTACAACTATTATTCAGAGAAGTAGGCCTATCAGTGGACTGGGATAGTCAGCAAACTGGTCTGACCTAAACCCAACAGAATGTATTAAGGTGTCTTTACTCTGTAATAGAGCTGCATACTTACAGTATCAACCCCATGCCAAGCTATCTGCATTAATACAGAGAATAATGCAAAGGAGCAAACAACGAGTAGCCATAGTGCACAGTTCATAGACTTACTTTCCACATGTTCCACATTTTTGTCTCAAAAAATGTGTTTCGTAATAGTCTTATGTCATGAGAAACAAAATGTTACGTTAAATTTAATCAAAAATAGCAGAAATCAATCTAAAATGTTGAACACTGTAATAAATGTATAAAAGGTATAATTTTCATCTTTTAACCTCAATAATAAATTAGATATATAGAGGTGTTGTTTATATTGGCATATCATGTCAAGTAATTATAGATGTAGAAATTAACTAGTATTTCCTATTTAAGCAGATCTATTAGTCTAGAGAGGCGCACTTCATTAAAAAAAAATGTAGGCTTTCAAAACTAGTAGAGTGCATTTAAGAGAAACTTTGACTGCTGTTATTTGATGTTCTTGCTCTGGAAAGGCCAAGGCTGTCAGCATCAGGCCATTCAGAACTATTCTCCAGCAGCAGCCTCACAAATCCACATACATTACATCTGAGAAGAAAAACTCGCACACAGCTCTGGATTAATTTCATACCAGTCCAAGGATTATTAAGGTCAGGAGAGAGAAGTTTTACTTGCAGTTAGAGCTATATTGTCTGTATAGTTGAGAGAAATATTCAATAAATGTTTTTACATTATTTTTCATTTCTATTATCTCACCCTGATAGTTTTTAGACAAAAGTAATACACTACTATTAATTTGCAGCCAAGTAATTGTGTTCCTGACAGTATTCCTGTTGATTTTTGTCAATCATACTACATCCTAGAGATATGCTAAAGAGGATGTGTACTTGACATGCAAAAGCAACTTAACACTTTGATGCCTTTGAAGGCATCAGTGGTGGGGTTCAGCGTAACAGGTCATTATATTGAAAATTAAAAAAATTACACTGGAATTAGGATTTAGCTTTGATTTTTAATGAGTGTAGCTGCCACAGAGATGTTGCTTTTAAAAATATTTCCCTCTTTTCTGAATGTGTGTCCTCAAAAAAACAGGTTTCCGTCTGTTTGAGGATCTTAAGTCAGCGCTCTGAAAACAAGGTGTACAAATGCTTTGGGTTTACCCTTTTAAGAGGACACACACCGACTGTCCAACCAGACAGTCCGTCTCAGCCACACGCTTTACATGCTGTCATCGTCACACACTATGACTGAGTCACACATACTCACTAACAGGTTAACATATAAGCTCAATTCAAATACAGCAAATTGGATCCCCTAGCTCCTTTTGCTTCACCATTTTATGGGGTCAACAGCGAGAACAGAATCATGGGTGGGAAAGGAACTCCAGACTGGGACGGTGTATTCTAACAGCTGTTAAATCATACGTCATGATGAGACCGAAACCAAAGCCCCCAAGCGGCACCTGCCTCCCTTGTCGTGCTTTTGTTGATTATAGGTATTTTATTATAAGTGTCATGTTTGGCTTGACGTGTTTGGCCCACATACAGAATACACTCGGAAACAGGCAGATCTTTAAGGGTTTTATTGAAAAACAGAACAAAAGGGGATTCTGCAACGGCAGACCGAAGCTCAGTACAGGGAGCCGGAACCAAGGAACGTCTAAGGGAATGAGAAGGGTGGTTAACCAGGGACGGAGCAGAGAGGAATGTACAGCTGGACGAACGCTTACCTCAGAGCGGGGAAAGCCGAACAGGGGAGAAGGCGGGTTGGACTCTATGCTTGCCTGGAGGAGGAGAAGGCGATCGTCCAGGTGACCAGAGAGCTGAAGCCAGAGAGGGTCCGAGCAGCACCGGGAAAATCCAGGGAACCAGAACAGCGGGGGAAACCTGAAGGAGGTCCGTGAGGGTGGGGGGACCAGTGAGGGGAACCGACTCGGAAGGAACCGGGGGAATTACTCAGAGGAATCCACCACGAGAGGGATCAGTTGGACACGAGAGGAAGGATCAGAACACGAGAGGGGAACCTGGGAGACACAAAGGTAAGAATGGTTACACATGAGCTTGCGAAGGCTAGAGACCGTGGTAGTTTAGCATACCACTACGGTAACACTCAGGCGTCCTCCCGCTGTCTGAACGCAGTTCTTATTGAGCGCCCCGGTGCTGCAGAACCAACCTGCAGGTGTGCGAGCACCAATCAGTCAACCTGGAACACCTGTGGAGAAGGCAGAGGCAGCAGAGTCCTGACAATAAGTATATATAAGTTTTAGCCCATCACAGCAGCAGTTATGCATATATCACATTCTTGATTTGTTTTAAAAGCAGTAGAGATAAGGAGAAACCTTTTTACCATCCACAAAGGCACAAAATATATCCTTCTGCTCTTTTAAATAAAAAGAATTAAAGTGCATTCCAGCTAAAACCGGCGCAGCCTTGTTTGTTTTGGTTCAGCCTTCCTTCTCTAATTGACTCATTAATGTCATAAATGTCACCAATGCTGTGCAAGTTCATAATTAAAAAGAACAAGCTCAAAGTTCAGTTCATGCAGATGAAAACAAACTAGCTCACATTCATAATACACTTTTTCAGAAATGAGCTAAGTTCACAAACCTACAAATTAACAAGTTCAAGTTCATTTGGTAAATCAAGCCACAATCCTACACAATAGAACCTCATATAATAGAAATGGAAAATAATCAAAGCAGTTAAAGTGTACTGTTTGTGCAGTGAAGCCTTTATTTAGCCAAATTACACAGAACTTCAGGAACATAAAGGTACATTCTCATTCTTCTGAAAATATCTGCAGCAAAAATGATATCTTACTTGTCTCTTTCAGTAACAGATATTTCACAAGATTGCTTGGATGCTTTAACTCAGTGTTTCTACAGACCTGTTTGTTAAGTCAGTGTGCGCAGAGTTGGCACAAAGGCGTTAGTTTTTTTCTATCCAGGTCTTCTTTTGATAGTTCATAAAACTGCCAAGTGCTCTGCAAAACTGGAATCAGAAGTTATCAGCAGATGAGTCTGAATTGTGGAGACTAGTATTAGCAGTAGAAATGCTCTGGTCTCTCATGCTGTTTGCCATAAAAAGTGATGTGAAATCCAAAGAGTGTGTCGCTCATTATTCTGAGACTTAATGTCGTTCTCTTTCACGTTCATTACTTCAAAACTGTTCCGTTCAACCATTCACTAAAAATATGATGCATAACACTGCTTGTCACTGTATTTCATTGGTCCAAAAACATTTCTGTATCGAGGATAACACATCCATTGAATTTGTGAATTCACAAATCTCACAACAATTCATCTTGTTCACAAAGTAAGCAGCATGCTTACCATCCTGTTTCTAACAACTTGGAGCAACAAGCCATATTAGCTAGTTAAACTAAATGATGCACCATCACAGTCAGGGACAGGTCCAGTTTCACAGATTTCTGTCTGTCGGTCGGTCGGTCCTTCCGTTCGTCAGTGTTTTATCTACCTGCAATATACAGAACATGAATGTGATGGGTTGGGCCTATATTCTCTTAACTTGTCAGCTGACCTGGGATCAGTACAAGGTTTTATTACATGGACAATTCAAAGTGTTTTACATGAAGTAGTAAAATAGAAAAAAAATAAAAGCAAAATCACAAAAAGCAGAATAAAAGCAAGTAAAACAACACGACAAAAGCAGGTAGAGAAGAAAATATAACAGGTGGATCACAACCTTAAACTAATAATACTAAGTTAGTACTTTTAATTCAACAGTAAAAGGAAGCTCTAAACATCTTCCGGGAGTTTGTTTCAGATAAGTGGAGCATATGAACTAAATGCTGCTTCTCCATGTTTGGTTCTAGTTTTAGGTGGACAGAGTAGGCTGGAACGAGAAGACCTGAGTGGTCTGGGAGGTTGATACACTGACATCATATCTTTTATGTATTGAGGTGCTGATCCATTCATTGATTTATAGACTAACAGAAGGATTTTAAGATCTGTTCTCTGAGCTACAGTAGAGGAAGTCAATGTAAGGACTTCAGAACCGGGCTCATGTGCTCTACTTTCATAGCTCTAATGAGAAGACCGGGAAGAGTTCTGGATCTGCTACAGCCTTCTGATGGGCTTTTTTTTGACAAACCTATATAGACACTGTTGCAGTAATCAATTCTACTAACAGATTAATGCATGAATGAGTTTTTCTAGATCCTGTTTGGACATTAGTGCTTTAATCCTGGAGATGTTCTTCAGTTGATAAATGGCTGACTTAGTAACTGCCTTTTTTGCCGTGCTCACACATAACATTGTGAGAACCCTGTTCATGTATGTTCCAATGTACTTACCAACAAACATTTTTAATAGAACAGTAGAGGGACATTAGTAAATCTCTATGAGCCTCAAAGCTGACTCCAATCCATTCTGCAAGCAAAAAGCAGAAGCTCCAGTATCTTATTTCTGCAAGGAAAAAAAAACAAGCACATCTTGGCAGTTTTTAAAATAGATTTGATTATCGATTGAAATTAAGAAGATGTACACTAATCCTTTTCTGGTGCTATACACAATTTCATTAGCATGGCCCACTGTTGTATTTTACATGCAGTAATAACTTGTGAGCTACATTGGGACTAAGGACTAAAATGCTTGAATTGTACCACGACCCTAATCCATTGTTTAAAACAAATACAGCTTAACTGAAAAGAGTTCTGTCTCCTTTTCATTTTTAACACATGATGCCAAATTGTCTGATAACCTTGAAGCTGACTCCTTCACATCCTCTTAGGGGGTTTGCCTTAGGAGTAGCATGTTGTGTGGGTATTCCTCCCTAAATGACATATGAGAGCAAAATGTAATTTCCTTGTTTGTATGGGTCATAAAAAGGCAGTCTGGGGAATAAAGGTTTAATCCTGTTGTATTCTATAAAACACAAAAAGACTAAAAACAGCATCCTGCTCACACTTTCAGCCAGTCTTCTTATGCGATCCTTATATGTCTTTTGGCTGTTGTCAATTTATGCTGTTGAAACTTTCCAGAATTCAAAGCTGTGAAAGTCAGCCTTCAATACTGGGATGATTCCTACACTTTAAGTTAAAACTGCACTTGAAAATGTTAAAGAGTGGTTACCCTAATTGAAGAAAACACAAATCAGTTTCTAAACCACCAAAATAGTAAAGCTGCATTCAAATAAAGCACACTTTTGCTTCCATAAAAGAAAGTATAAACCAGATGTAGTTTATATGTAGGTTTATCCAGTATCTAAATCAGCAAAGCAGTCCCATTATACTAACACCATCCCCATGTCTGAGTTGGAGTATTTCTGAAAGGTTTCACACTGTTCCATGTTTTCTTCACCATAACTGATTTAGCACTAGAGATCCACCGATCAAATACCTTGGTCGGATATCGGCTCCGATATAGACTAATTAGCTGTGTCTGATATCAGTTAATTGATGTCGATATTGGTAATCCAATCCGGTGAACTTTACATGAAACTGTTATGTCTTTATTTTTACTGACTATCTGCTGACAAATAACAAAAAATAAACTTATGTCTGTGTTAATTTGTTACCTTTTTTTACCCGGCTTTATCCTTCACTCACATAGCAAGATTTATGGTTCATTAACCAGTTGCATTGGATCGGTATCTGATATTGGTCGATATGCTCAGGTATTGGTATTGAATTGAACTGAAAAATAAATTGAGCAGAGCATCACTAGTATTCACTGTGGTTCACTACGAAATGGTTTTGTTGACCTTTCCAGATTAATAGATTTTTTCACTCTCTTTATATTGGGACATGTTGTGTTGCTTTTCATGAACTTGAACCCTACTTCATGTTTAGAAGGTTCTTTTCAAGTGTTTTCATGATTCTACAAGGCAAGTGTCAAGAACAACTCGGTTTATGTAGATTTCGAGACTTTGAGTGTAATAGAATGCTTGCATTCAAGCTCAGGGTTATCCAGCAGCAGTGTTGCTAAGCAACAGAATGCGGAAACTGTATGCTAAGTTAAAAGACAATTAGGGTTTCTGCATTTGGGTCAGACTGAGACCATTTTTCATTAAGATCTGAACTGAACCACAGGGGTCCATTTAGAAGTGGACCAAGACCGCCTCCAAAAGCTGGTCCCAGTCCAGTTTTTTGCTCCAGATCAGAGTTTGCTGGTCTTTATTCACACCAGCACAAAAGGACTGGACTAAGGGAGTAAATTAACTCTAGTCCTTTAAAGCAGACCAAGCATGGCAGATTAAACCCGAAATTATGTTTGCATGGATGTTCAGAGTAACGTATAGCCTACCTATTTGATGCCTTTAGTTTATATGTTCTACTTGAACAAGCTCTGTGCACATTGCACCATTTTATGTAACAAAGCTAACCTCTAGCTGTCTGCGTATATCAGAAAATACATACATTAACTGAAAACAGCATTTGAAGATGGTCCAGGGTGCAACATTTTCAGAAACACCTCTGTCTCCAATGACATGGACACAAGAAAAACAGAATCTACATGGTGAGTCTTCACACATGACTTAGTGAGGGCACCTTTTAAGCAAGGACCGTTGTTACATACACATGAGCATGTTTCAGAGTTTCAAAGAACTCACCCCTTAGCTTGGTGAGGACATCGTAATCAAAATGGTGTCATGTAGATGTGTTAGGAGAAATCTTTTTTACAGATAACATTCTTTTTCAATTGAATGTTGTTGTATAAACAGGGTCTGTAGCTTTTGATGACAAAGGCTAACTAATAACTGTTTGAACAAACCTTCATAAGCACCTAATAAATGAGATTAAAGATTAGATTGCTAGTTTAAAAAGTTTTTTTGTTTTCAAATTTTCGAGCTATCTGACAGTCTGACCCCTCTTTTTAAAAAAGCCCAGTTTTTCGTTGTTGTTTCCTGTACGGTTTTGTGCTTAATTTCTTTCAATCATGAATAAATTAAAATAGATAAACAATTAGCCTCAGGATACTATTAACAGCTAAGCATAAAAAATGACCACTGTTAGTGTTGAGAGTCTTATTCTCTTCCCATATTAGTATGTGTAAATATATAATAATTAATATGTGATACGGATCATTTTTAATAAAATATCATATTCATTTGGTCTCTATAGCTTTAATCATTCGTTTTATAGCAAAACGTGAACTAAACTAATACCAATTTTTTTTTTTGTCATATATGCTGTTTAATTCATATTCAGTACCTAATTTGAATTATCAGTTGTTATAAATAAGAACTCTTCTAGCATCTGTTACTGCTCCTAGGTCTCAATGAGAAGCCATTTATTTCTGGTGCTAATTTCCAAGCTCTGAGGAATAAATGTTATGAATCAGTGTGATAACATGAGACAACTATCTTGCTATTTTTAGCTTTTTACTATCATTGTCATTTTCAGGTTAAACTCTGTGACTGCATCTATTACCACCAACACAATCAGCTTTTGTTTGGAGCCTGGTGATTTTAATGCCCTTGCAGTCCATTAGAAAGCAAACAGAAAGAATAGAAATATGTGGATGTGTTCTTTATAATTGCAGTATTTCATTGACTAAAAAGAAACAGGCTGTGGTTGTATACTTCTATTTCAGCATCAGGAGAGAATCTTTTTGTGTTTGTTTGTTTTTACTGTGTAGAGCTCCCAGAGACTGACAGGGCTCTCAATGCAGCACAACATTTAATGGGAAAAGTGAGGAGGGCTTGTGACAGGTTGCGGTGGTCATGGTTTATTTGACAGGCACCCCCGCTCAGCTCACAGCCCAGCCCCGTGACTGAGAACTGGGAACAAACTGAACAACAAGTCAGCGGTGACATTTTTTTTTTTTTTTTTTTCATTGGAGGATGTTACAGAGAGCAGCTGGGTCAGCTGAGCATGAGGCTGGTGATTTATTTCTCCTTTGTTCTTAAAGTTTTATTTTGGAACTGAGACATATTGGGATTCTTTCCTCTTTTATGAAATGTTCTGTTATTATAAGGTGAAATATACTTTGCAGCCTTTTGGAAAACAAAAATGAACAGTCTTGTAGCTAATATTATTTCCTATTTACAATACAAAAAAATGTGCTGCAATTACATGCACAGTACACTATGAACCACGATAAATGTTCAATGAATACATTTCAATGACACATGCAAACAATAACATTGTATAATCTTTAAAAACAAAAGCAGAGATGGATGCAGCAATACTGTAGTATAGCAGTGGAGACTTCAGGTCCCAATACATTGGGTGTGTGCAATTTGAGCAGCTGCGTCCTTAAAGAACATGGTCTACAAGGACTGGGTCCTTTGCTGCCAGTGAAAATAAGGAGGCCGGAAGAGTTTTGGCTATAGATTCAAACAGGTCCAACCCTCCTGGCTTTCACCGCCACTCTGTCACCAAGCAACCATGACAGTTGACACACAAAGCAGGCAAAGAATGGATACCGAACTTGTCACTGCTGTTCTGTGTGCTAATAACATTTTCGAGGAGCTTCAGCCGCAGTACCTTCATCACGAATATCAGATTTATAGTCCCCCATAGTGCAGAGATATTAGAATCTGTCCTTATATGTCAGCCAAACCCATTTACACAGGGACAGATAAAAAACCATTCAATAAACTAAATTATTACCCGCCACATATCTGAGTCATAACCATTTAAGACAACTATTTTAATAAATTTCAGACGGAGCTATTGACATACTTGTATTATATCAAACTGCACTTACAATATACACAACTGTTTGGAACCAAGTACCTTTTTTTCTCTGAACATGGAGCAACCGGCTTGCTTGGACTCACAGTGAATCATGGGATACTCTAGGCTCCATAGGATCAAAATGGGCAAAAAGAAGGCTGCATTTGTCAGCCGCAAAACAAGGAGTCTTCCAATCCGAACAGATCTTGACGCCACGCTATGACGTAATTGGCCAACGATAATGGCCTTCGGAGGACACAGCCGCTGAATTCTAACTCAGCAAATATGTTTTGCAGATATGGATGTTTTTCTGCTCCAACAGTTCCTAACAACCAATTTAAAGTAATCCTCACTTATTTTGCATACCCAAATGGAAAAAAGAATAACTTACGAACTGTAAGCCCACATTACATATGTGATACATCATTTGAAATCTAACACCTTCTAGTGTTAGTTTTCTAGAAATAGTGTGAGTAAAATACAGCCTAAGCTGCATTTGTTCAAACATGACTCAAAGTAGTTTTTTCTACCTTCGAAAATAATAGGTCTTTTTTTGAACAGCAGTAATAAAGACATGCTTGAGAATAGGCATGTTTCATTGTATTACATTTGTTCAATATCAAGTCAACCTCTAGCTACAACAGTTCCAGAGCTTGCAGCTTTAAACTTTTGGTGTCGCAAGCGTCTCCAAACCTCTCTAAATGTGCCAAATTGTGCCAAACGCTTTCACTCAACTATTTGACTCATGAAGTAACACTCAAGTATTTTGATGGTCACAAAAAATTTATGAAGCAATTATTTTTCAACTATTTTTCAGAATCAGTGTATATAACAAAATTTAACATTTATAAACCTAAAATAATATAAAATCTATAAAAAATAATAATGAAACTGCTGCTTTCCAAGCTAAAATAAACCCCAGTGCCTTCTCTGAGTTGTATTTTGTTTGTTTTTTCGGCCTTAGGCACTGTAATAAAAGAAAATCAGCGTCCAAACTTCAAAAATATCTGAGCGTTGTTAGTAATCTGCGTTTTTAGAAAACTGATCCAGTTTCAGCAGTGTATTTTACTCATATGCAAACCGGTAACACAGCTCTGCTTTATGCAACCCAGCCATGTCTACCCTTGTTTGAAACCTTATTTCATTGGCTACAAAGCTAAACAGCCCACATGGTCTTTACCAATACCGTAATATCGCTCTACTTGGTGTGTAATTGGCTGACAGGCCGGGAGCGCTTGTGAGAGTTCATTAGCTGTCCCTGACTCAAATCGAGTCATACAAAGATGCGAACACTTTCGTCTTGTAGGTAAGAAGACAATGTAAAGAAACATACTTAACATCTTAGACAAATGTTAAAGGAAGTTTTATTAGCAAGATGCTAAGCATTAGCTATGACCAACTAACTTTTCTGATGCCAAAAAACGGACGTTATGTGGCACTTTTCTCATCATTGAATATTTTTATTATGAATATTCTGGCTAACTTTTAATCTGTGGACACTTGACTGGATTTATAAAACGGCTCCTGGACACCTTCAAACATATGTTCTTTTGGCTGGTTTGTAATGTTTACATTTTGGCATGTTGCTATATCTGTGTTAGTTGTACTTTGGTGCTTGCTGTGTACACTTGGTGGTTGAATTGTAGAGAATCTAAGCTTTTCAACAATTTCTTACATGTCTATATTGGTAAAAATTATACTGTTGTAATTTTCATGCATTCTGAGTTATTAGTTATAAACACTATAAAGACGGTTACCTGCGATCGTTAGGTTTTGAGAGGTTAAAGAGTTGAATTTTTTTAAAAGTTACCCAATCTGGTTAAAAAAAAAATGTATATCCTATCACATACTGTGCTGTATTTGCTTAATTTTTAAAAGTATTCACTAAAGCCACCTCATACCTCCAAGGCCACACAGTGTTTGGGTGAGAGGGGTTGTTTAATACAATTAGTGACTGTTTGGAACAGAGGTCAGACTCCTTTAGACTCAAGGTTTTTTCAACATTTTACTGTTTTCTTAAACCATATGTAACTTGTTTTGATTAACTGTATGTGGAGACTTTCACAGCTCTTTGCAGACTTTAGGTCAATTAGAAAAATCTTGTCTAGACCAGAACATGCAGGAACATCAGCACAAGCATACATTCTCCCTTGCAAGTATTATAAATGGTGTTTGAATGAAAAACACTGATCTACATTTCTTGACAATATAAGACTTAGACCTGGTGGACAACACTTGATAATGAGGGTTTCATTTAAATTTGATGTTATTAGGGATTAAAAACACTTTTCTGATATTTCACATTTTGCACATTTCCAGTGTAATGCAAATGTAACTAAAAGTAAGAAAAGGAAGAAGGATAAACAGACAAATGATTGCTTTATAGATAGATGTACAGATGGACGGAAGAATAGATGGATGTATTGAACTACAGAATCAAGGCCAGATTTCTTTGGGGTAATAGTATAATATATTTATCAGTGTCTTGAAACTGTTTTGTCAGGTTTATTTTGAAGGACTTTTACTTTCTATTAATTCTGAGAAACCGATCTGAATATAATCAGCAGGTTTTAAATAGATACTAAATGTTCTGACCATGTAACAAAAAGACACAATGGATGTTGAGTAGAGAGCAGGGTTGAGAATAGACACAGGTGCAACAGCAATTATTTACAGAGCTGCAGCTGGAAAATTATTTTATTGCCTGAAAAGGTCAGTTGGCTATGAGTAAACGTATTCTTTCATGACTACGGTATACAAAAAAGGGAAAATCACTCAAATGATAAATTTTAAGAAATCCTACTGGTCATGTTTGAATTGTATTTAGTGTTTTACACATAGCATAATTACAAATTTAGAATAGAATAGAAAATCCCTATATTAACCCACAATGGGGATAGTCTGGTGTTTACAGCAGCAATAAGATTATAGAAACATTGTCACACAAATGTGGACCTTAGAAAAATGTATAAGAATAACATAATAGTCAAGAGCTAAAGGATGTACAATAAAATACTGTGCTGTAAAGTGTTTTAGCAATATAAAACTGCAGAATAAATTACAAATATGCAGCTATGAATATTTTAACAGTAATTGATATTAGAAAATAGCAGCAACATCAGAGATGTGCAAAATGACAGCAGCATGTTATTTAAGTGACTGAGGTAAAAACTCTGCAAAAAATCAGCATGAATGTAACAACTTATTGAGGTTGTCTAGAACAGTGGTGGTTATAGAGTCTTACAGCTGCTGGGAGGAAGAATCTGTGATAACGTTCCCTGGTGCATTTAGGGGCAGCAGGCTGTCACTGAAGGAGCTGTCCAGTTCTGCAACAGCTTCGTTCATGGGGTGGGAAACATTATCCAACATAGATTTTATAACTTAGTTAGAATGCTTTTGTTTCCCACCTCCTGCACTGAGTCCATTGGGAATCCAATCACAAAGCTGATCTTCCTGAATAGCTGATCCAGCTAATCAGGAAGGATGAATGAATGGTTAAGAATGAGTTTTGAGGCAGGCAGGCAAAAATGTCTACATTTAAGCTGCAGTTAATTTCTTCACTTTATCCAATTTTGTAAAACAATTGGTAACAGAAATTTTTTTATAGAAATGCAATTCAGTTTAAGATGTTTTCCAAAAAATATTCTAGATCAAAATGTTCTAACTATATACATCTTTTATACAGAAAGTAAAAACTAATTAGAGGCCCTTTTATCAAATCAAATCCCAGCCTTAGCTTCTTTAGCATTTGAACATAGCCTTCATTAAGACACTGGTTAATTTAAGAGCACTCCAGAAGTTGCCAGAGCATGAAAGTCAAAATTAAATGAGGAGATGGACTGTGTGTGAATGTGTGTGGGTCTGTTTGAAAGACCCATGAACATATTCTGATAAATAGAGGAGAATAAATGAATTTCACTGTAAAATTAGCCTTTTTGAACATCCCATACACTTTAACAGCAGCTTGTTGTATGAGCTTGCTTACAGGCAAAGGCAATGCTTTTTATCGAAAATAATTGTTGAACCAACCTACGCATCAGTGTAAAAGTGATTTTGGGTGTCAAATTTAAGGATTTCTTCGACAACATCCAGCAGGGAACTCGGAAATCCCTCTGTCAACCTGACAGCTGTAAGAAGGCTTCCCTTCATTGAGACCTACAGCTGCCTTTTTATTTAAATGCAGTCAGGATCCATCTTAACTGCAAACGCTGCACAGAAAAATATGAAGTAATTGCTTTCCCCCTGAACTGCTGCTCCTCAGCTGATGGGGCTATGCTTGACAAGCTTTTCATTTTCAGAAAGCTGATATATAGTTTACAGCAGTGGTCAAAGGTGGGTTTCCATCATTTTTGAAAGCATTTTTTTTTTCTTTTTTTTTTCCAGCAAAAAAATAAATAAATAGAAATGAATTGGATCCATTCCACCTTTCTGAAGTTTTGAGGTGGTTTAGACAAAGTCCAAATTGAAATGAGATGCTGTAGGATGAACGTAAACAGACTCTTTATGCCAAAACCCGCCACCCTGACTAAAATCAGTTCTGCGAAATGTGTTTGACAACAATTCTTAGCAGTGGTGGCTGGTGGCGTTTTCTCCAGCAAGGGCTATAAATTCAGATACACGTATACCAAAAACCAACAAAACTTATACTAAGTTATCACACCAGTATATTTATAGGAACACCAACAAAATATACATGTATAAAATCACTTTCTAAAAACCAAAACAAAAATTAATTTACAGGTTTACTTATTGTACATAAATCTTGCCCTTCTGAAGCTTTGTGAAGGCAAATCTGTGTTTTGAATGGTCCAACATGGTGTCAGAACCTAAAAAGAATATGCAACAGTTTAATTATGGAGAAGCTATTAGTCAGGTTTATATGTTTTTATTATATAAAGAAATATTTATTTTATGGGAATGTGTTTCTTTAGGAACAACTATGCAAATAAAACAAAAACACCTAGAAAAAGTATACTATATTACAGGGTGTTATTTTCCATGTGAATCCCAGATAGTTCATTCTTCTTTGTCTTTTCTAAAACGTGATTTAAATCTGTCCTACCTGTCTTTATACATGCAGAGTCAGATCCTGACATTTGAAAAAGGAGGTAGGCAATCAAGGCAGCAGAATAAAGCATTAGCCTCGCTGCATGTAGTTATCCAAGCTTTGTAGCTAAACCAGGTCCTGGAAAAAGCTAGAGTGTACCGTCTCTATCTGTCTTTGGACTTTTAATTCATTTTGATGTTAAGCTGATCAGGTCCAAACAGTTTCACCTCCAGCTTCCCTTGGTAAGTTTGCTTTAAGGGATTTCACTTCCGCGATTCAAACTGTCAATCAGCTGCACTAAGACTGTGACAACAGTTCCTGCCACCTTCGGGTGCATGAGAGCTGCTCACAGAGCTCTCCCATCCTTTTGCATCACAGTACAATACATCACAGACTTGCTATCAGTTTATCAACCCTCCAGACCACTCAGG
>NW_015150646.1:44293-59657 GCF_000732505.1 Cyprinodon variegatus
TGTAAAGCACTTTGCATTGTCTTTGTACTGAATTGTGCAATACAAATAAATTTGCCTTGCCTTGCCTTTTGCATTGAAGAGGAGCTAATGCGCATGTACAACTTTTAACGAGAGTCAATGGGCAAACGTCAGCAATTTGCGAGGAAAAAAACAGCTTTACTCATCATTAAAGATTAAGTTCATCTTGCACTTCTGAAAAATATAGTAATATATTTGAAAATATTTGAATCTTATTATTTAATTTTTATCAGTTTTTGTATGTCTTAATCAAGGTCATTGGGTGGGTGGGTTGGCGCCCTAGCACCATTCATTGGCAAGCCGCCAATCATTCTTCTACAGAGCGGTATCGACTCACTGACAACTACTTTTAACATTTAATGGCAGTTGTTGTTGCTTCGGGTCGCAACTTATTACATCGAGGGGCTAATTACTTTTCCCTGTACCTTTTTTCCTTATAAAAGAAATCATCATTGTTTTTAATGTTTGTTTGTTTTTTTTATTTCAAATAATAGTTTCTTTATCCCAAAATCTGTTTCTGAATCATTTAAGTTTGACAGAAAAGCAAAAAGAGAAGAAAACCCTAATGGTAGGAACATATTCTCACACTACTTTTTTCTGGTTAGATAACTACATACTTTTTCGCAAATTATGCTTTAATATAAACAGAACAGGGTGTTTAAAGTGGTATAAAAAAAAATAAAATAAAAAAATAAATAAATAAATAAATAAAGAGGTATAAAACAGTGTTTGCTTTAACATAGCTCTGTGGAACTAATTTAGCATGAAATAAATCTACTGTATTCCATGGAAATAACTTGTTTACTTTACATTGAGCATTTCACATGTAGAGCAGATTAATAGAAAAATGGCTTCAAGTCTTTTAAGGAGAAAGTTAACAGAAAGGCAGAGCAAAAGTCTAAACGCTGAATGCTGGCGCACTGCAAGTCAGTGAAAAAAAACATAGTTTTAATCTGAATATGTAACAGCAAGAATCCCAAGTAGCCTGACCTTCTGTGAGCCGCTGGTGTCAAACCCAAAAAGAAAAGAAATCATTTCTGACTACTGTTTCCCAAGGTCAGGGCTCACTACATGCAAATATAAATTTCTCTGCATTCACTACCAACTTAATGCTGATGTGATGTAAAAGCTGCCATGTTTACTTTGCTCAAGGGCATGTTTAAAACTTGTTGGTTTTTTTATCTCCTCCCACACAGGTTTTATACTCTTTCTCCTCCTTCTTTCTCCAGCAGAGTGAGTAACATTTCAGTCACAAGCGGCTCTGACCTTTAAGCGTCCACTGCGGCCATTTAAAAGAAAGTGCACGTTATGGCCTCCCCACACAATGCTAGCAGCACCAGGCCAGGCATTCAGTCAGGCTCACGGATAGCCTGAGGCACATACAGCTGTTAGCCATGCTCATAAAAAGATGTTCTGTTTAAAAACTGATCAGTTTCATGCCACACACATTTAACAAAAGTAAGAGAAACCAAAACACTACTTGACATGAGCCTTATAGCATATTTGACTTTCCTTTTTGGAATAGTGGATATGGGTTTGTAATGTGACTCATTTTTCTTATTTTATTCTGTCTTGTTATATTATTTAATTACTTATTTTATTCTGTCTTTCTTCATTATATTTTATTTTGCTCTATTGTACTTCTGTAAATGGTTGCACCGCATTCACTTTCCCGGCTTTTAAGCATTATCTTAAAATATTAAGATATGTTGGATTTTGAGGCCATTTCAGTAGCTTTTTGCTCACCTATTCTATCCTATTTGAAACACTGTTGGAAACAAACTATTTGTAAGTGTCAACCACATGACCCAACCTGTTGCGAGATTTAAAAGCAACTGGCTAGAATGCAGCAATGCTTCAATCTATCATAAACTAGAATTTGCTGGAAGGAAGGTGTTCAAGGTGAAGGGATTTTATTTCTTAAATCAGGGTGGTCAACAAGAAAGAGCCTTCTCTGCCTCCGGCTCTCACAGGAGAGCTACCTAAGGCGCTACGCCTTTCTCCTCATAGGACATGTTCTCATGGCAACAGGCTGAAGCAGCAGCTAATGGCCTTCTTATCAATTCAATCCAAAGGACTCTTATAGAGGCTGAAATACTGCTCTGCTTTACATTCTACCACAGGTACAAAGCAAATGCTGTTCACTTGTCCACCTTTAATCTGTAAGATTTCCCCAAAAGGGTCTAAAAAGTATGCCAATACCCTTATGTACTAACACAGTGCAATGCAGTGCTGAGATTCCACAACATCCCGGTCCATACGTGTGCTCTGCTTCATTACACAAAAGCACAAGTACGCTCCATCATTTTGACAGCTTCATGAGAGAAGACTTCACTTTCATCTCCATCTCTGCTGGACGCACACTGACACACGCTTACATGTCCAGCTGTGTCCCTGTGGAATCCATCTTCATTTGTTGAGTTTGAGAGCAGGTCTCTGAATCCCTCCTTGTATCTTAGATACACCCTGTTGGTTTTCCCTGCCTTGGTCTTAGTGAAACAGTTACGTCTTCCCTTCTCTCTCTCTCGCAATTACCTATCCAAAAGAAGAGGCTTGCTGTGGAAACATGAGGTGTGCTCATTTTCAAACTGATTCTGGCAGAAGTAAGCTATTCTGGTAAATCTATATTTAAAATATAAAAATGAGATTGTAACCATTTTAAAATCAATAAAATGCCTATAGAGGAAGGGCAAAGAAGGAAATTCTCTTTCGGTGATTTCCCACAGATAAAATGAATACACCGAAATAAAATACAAGTAAGGATAAAGTTCTGAAAGGTCTTATTCGTTAAATTAAAATACACAATGCTCAAAAAAAAGGGAAGACCCAAATAACACGTTCTAGATCTAATCAAATGAAATATTCTCATTAAATACTTTGTTCTGTACAAAGTTGAATGTGCTGACAAGAAGATCACACCAACATCCTTAACGGAAATCCAATGTAGGGCCTAGATTTGGATTCAGACAAAAAAGTAAAGTGGAAAAACACACTGCAGGAAGATCCAACTTTGACATTATGTCCTGAAAATGTCATGGTTATGGTTCTGTTGCCCTTTACTTTGCTCCAGGTTTCCTGGATTTATTGGTTTAATTCCTATTTTGTTGTAGTTTCTAGATTTATGTTAGTTCTTGGGTTTTTCTGTTGTTTTCCTCTGTTGCCCTCTTGTGTGTGTTCCTTTCCTCTTGGCTCCCTCATTGTCTCCTCTCACACCTGCTCCTTGTCAGCTCATTAGCCCTGCCATTGTCTCACTCACCTACATATACCCTCCTTCTGCTGTCACTCCCAGTTGGTTCCTTGTTGTTGCTGGTCCTGTCGTCGCTGTTCTCTGCTCACCTTGTCTCTCCCTGGCTCCTTGTGCGTGTTTTCCCCTGATGTCTCCATGTTTCTGGTCTGTGTTACATTTTTTGTTGGAATCCTGCCTTTGTTAACTGCTTTCGTCATTAAAACTACAAGAAACCACCTCAGCCTCTCTGCCTCTGCATTTGGGTCCTCTGAACCACAACCAAGACGTGACAGAAAACAGGTCAAAATGAGGCTCAGTATTGTGTGTGGCCTCCATGTGCCTGTATGACCTCCCTACAACGCCTGGGCATGCTCTTGATGAGGTGGTGGATGGCCTCCTGTGGGATCTCCTAGACCTGGACTAAAGCATCCGCTAACTCCTGGACAGTCGGTGGTGAATTGGACATTGGTGGATAGAATCGAGACATGATATCCCAGACGTGCTCAGCTGGATTCAGCTATGGCAAACAAGCTTCAATTCCCTCATCTTGCAGGAACTGCTGACACACTCGAACTACATAAGGTCTAGCATTGTCCTGTTTAAGGTAGAACTCATCCTTTAACATGATGGTGACCTTACACATATGGCCACACCAACACATAACTGGTTCAACAGACAAAAAAAAATCAATATTTCGAAAGAGGTGAAGTTGTTCTTTTGGCAACATGTTTAAAAGTGCTCTATTAACTATATATTACAAAAAATGTAAGTGTAAGATTATTCTTCAGTTATAAAAGTTTAACTTTAAAAGTTTAAAAGCTTTTGAGAAATCTTATTAGGTTTGCCAATGTGAATTAAGGATGTTCCATAAAAACATAAATTAATTACTTTAATTAGCATAGCAGAAAGAGATTCAAATGTTGTCATTCTTTAACGAAGACCTCACAAATGAGCTCATTTCTAAAGCTAATTTTCATGAAACAGTCAGGATGACGCTAATGAAAAATCATTTCATTTGGTGAGTGAAGCTGTGTTGAAACGAAGAACAAACGACTGTGCATGGGTTTGTCATTGTCAAGTGCCTCTCTGTAAGCGTGTTTGCATTCATCTGAGCCCAGTTGTTCCGAAAGTGATTAATACTTTGTCTGACAGCAGCGCAGGGAAATATAATTAGATTAGGAAGACAATTACATTTTGCTGAGCAGAACCTGTGCTTTGTATCCAGCATGAAGCACAAAAGCAAGAAAAAAGAATGCATTAACAATATGTAACTGTAAGGTTAATTGTCCATCCTGAGATTAAATAGAAAGGTTTGTGAACAAAAAAAGAAATAAATCAGTTAGGTTACAGTTTAGAAGCTTTTTGATCTGTGTTTAGAGAAGCCAAACTAAGAATGCAATACTATAAGCCGGTTAACAATAACAGAGCAATCTGTCAGTTTACTAAACTAGAGCTATCCTGCGGGAGCTCATTAGCTTAGCATTCTGCTTTGGTGGTCCTGCCTTGAATGAACACGAGCACAATGACTGAAACAAGCAGCCGTCATGCTGCCTCCCACTGATCATTTTCTCCCATTTTCCCATTTTCTCGTTTACCAGCAGTCCTCTCCATCAAGCCTTTCTGCTCACATCCTAGGCTTCACTTCTATATTCATCACCGGAAACTCAGCCCAGGAGTGCCCATCAGTGAGTCTCTTTTCAAAGACTCCTCCAACTGGCTCTCCTTTAAAGAGATTCTCTGTAGATTGAAGCTGCTTCACTCAACTTTCTATTATTTTTCTCTCCAACTGCACTGGCAGCTCCAACAGAAAAAAACAACAACAAAAAAAGCAAAGCTTCCTCTCAGGTGTAACAATGTTCTCATTTCAGTCAAATAGTTTGTGCGCGATCAGTGTCTCCCTCACAATTAGTCCGTTCTGTATGACAGACGGTGAGCTGTCTTCACCGAGCAGAGCCTCAGCTTCCATCTTTGGCCTCAAAAAGGCAGGTACAGCAGCCAGCTAACAGATGAGTAGTAGTAAGAGCCAGCATCTCTCTGGGAATGATGCTCTGCTTTGACTCTGCTGTGCTCTTTGACAGTGATGAATCAAATTCACTTGTGAATCCTGATATCCTCACCTTAATTAGTCTTTAAAACTGACATGTAACAACATGAGGTGGGTTATTAAGATGGGATTGGCCATGCTGCCCTAATGAGTTATGAGACCATAACCTCGGTGGAAATCATACCTCACTCTTGTGTATATGGAGCCAAACAGGTTGTGCACAAAGGGAAGCTTTTTATATTGGATTTGGTCAAATGTTTCATCTTAAGGCTTATCAGAGGGGAACAGAAGCCTCCAAATAAGAGGAAAGAGGAGGAGATAAGACGTGCTGTGCATGAATGTCTTCTATAACGGCATTAATGACAAGTAATCATACCTTGAACAAATTGTTTCACCAAATAAAGTTGGGGGGGTTCTTAAACTAAACTTAACATTATAAATCATTCTCTTTAGGAGGAAACAAAAGCTGTGAATTAAAAAGGAAATGATTTATGACGAAAGCTTCAGCCTAAAGGCTATAGGACTATAACTGAAGAAGAAAAGCTTAGTGTATATGTACAGTAAGCTTTAGTACATGTAATCATTTTGTGTATTTTGTATTCAATTTAGCTGGACCAAAACAATAAAACTAACACCTATTCTGATATAACCTGGAAAGCCAGGATTACTTTCTGAACTGATATGGCAAAGCGAAAAGTTTCTACCTACCAATGTTTAGTTTTATTTAATCAGAGGGTAAAAATGCCCAAACATCTTTGTCATCAAAAAATGTACAAAACGTTTCTTATTGTTCATCTTTCATTAATGAAATTATGGATTTTGACAAAACAAAGGCGGTAGCAACAGTTATATGTGTGTTATCCGGGCCCACCATGTTTATGTAGTTAGGCTGTTGACTTTGTGGACTTCTTGCTGTCATCACAGTTGCAAGCACCACCTTAAACCATAATTCGGCAAAATGATTGGTCAACCCGTTTTGGGTCGGTGCTTGAATGGTTGAGGTGGGAGCGGAACAAGATGTTTTTTCATGTGTTTGCGAGCACAAAAATAGCAACGAGAATTCAGAGATTTATTTTGAGAAGATCCAGGCCAAACAGGATTCCCATTATCTTTGCGAAAAATTTAATCCATTATTAAGATTACCGTCAACTAATTTAGTAATTGATTAATCATTAGCTGGAGTATAGAGACTCTTAAACATGCCTTTAGCTGACAGAGCGACCACTTAGAGCAGTTATAACAAAATTGTAAAAAAGAAAATCTAGATTTTTTCCATTTAACATAAAAAAACTAACCTTTTTTTCTAAAAAATATGCTCTATCCTGAACTACTGAAGTGGAAAAGTTTTAGATTCACCTGGTTTCATTTTATATAAGGTATTCTCTAAAGAACATTTTGCTATCCGAATACTAATCGAACAAATAATCAACAGACTAATAGATTAGCAAAATAATCCTTAGCTGCAGTCCTAATATATGCTAAGCCATTTTTTTTTTAAATCCTACCCTTATACCACTTTGAATTTGGTGGTTATTTACGCAGACGTCCGTGATTATTTCCACATGAAGTAGAGGTTAGAGGAGGTGCACATCATATTCTAAAAAAAAAAAGTCCACTGGACTTTGTTTCAAAGTTTGAAGACATTTCACTTCCCATACAGTGAAGCAAAAGTTTTTTGGAATGACTATGACCTGGATGACTGAGAATTTTCACCAACATATTGCACATCAAATTATCTTCCTATAAGAAATAGATGCTGGTCATAAAACATGTTAAGTATTTCCAGTCAAACAAGCCTGTGAGTGGGAAAATCGAGGAAATGGCATTAGCAAAATCTGCATTTTTGTTGAAGCC
The DNA here is from genome assembly GCF_000732505.1 of Cyprinodon variegatus. Lineage (NCBI taxonomy): Eukaryota > Metazoa > Chordata > Actinopteri > Cyprinodontiformes > Cyprinodontidae > Cyprinodon > Cyprinodon variegatus. The sequence goes on from NW_015150646.1 coordinate 51,436, forward strand.
AGAGGTTATTGAAATCTGCTTTGTGCTCAGACTAGCTGTTAGCTAAGCAGAAGGTAAGATATAGAACACTTAGAAAATTTTTAAAGAACTTAACAAATTCCAAATGATTTCTGCAGCCAAGAAAATATTTTTCAGAGGTTAGCATATTTTGGTTTATTTTGTTGTGGCTTACATGACAGTGTTTGTCTTTATGTGTAAGATACATTTATTATCTCACAAAACTACTTTTTGTCGTTGCTCTTGTCGCGAGATTTATGTGTGAGTATGAGAGGCTGCGAGACCTACTTATGCAGGAAGCACACAAAATTCTTGTTCTGAGTCATCTGCTGCAGCCTAGTTTTTCTCTTGCTGTAAAATGTATTTTGTAATGATTGTTATATTTTTTTAAATGTATTATCTATGGTTTTATAATTATTTATGTGTTTAAATTGTACAAGACTGTGAGAGTACCTACCTAGGATCTCCAAAGTGGCCATGAGGTAATTTTTATGTGAAGAACATTTTTTTGTTTTTTCTTGTAGCTTGATGAAGTTCTGTTCTGAAGACTTTGTATTTATTTCCGTAGTTTTCATGGCGTCAAATAACCAAAGCAAAGCATCCTTCTGTAAGAAGCCGTTTCTGTGTCGTCATTTCTGGGTAAGAATTAAGTTTTAAGGCTTAGCTTTGGCTAATTTCTATAATACCAATTAAGATAACCCCCCTTTAAAAGCATGAACAATGTTCTGCTGAGTGCGGGATCAGAATGTTACATGGCCATATCTGTGGTCTCCCATGGTGCTGTTGAGACATATGTTTTCTAAAAGCAGCAGAAAACAATATAACACTTTATTTTAATCGCAAATCACAAATTAATAATATATCAAATATGTGAACAAGTATATGTGTATATACAATAATATGTGTATAAATACATGTAAATAATCAGGCAGAGACCACACTCTAATTGTATATATTATTACATAATCTTAGTATTACATAATCTGTCAACTTATAGAAAACCGTGTCTCTTACAGCACTCAATTTAAGCAACTTGTGGCCGGCTACATCAAATAAGCTCAGATGTGTTAATTTCTTAATATGTGAACAAGTATTAATAAAGTTTTTATCTATGTGGGCTGAGTTTCATATTTTCTAATCCTAAAGTGGGAACTTGTCAACCACTGAATGTAAAGCAAAAAAAAAAGGAAAAGGTTAGAATATGTTTAAATATCAGTTATTCTGAGTCTGGTGGATGTACATGTCCATAATTTAGCAGTTGTTGTAAAGTAGAATAACTGATCAAAGCTGTCACGTCTCCGCTGTTGGGAATTTTTAACGTTCCAGGAAGGAAACTTGTCACTGCATCCCTCTTATCATGAAACTGCTTTTGATCGTTTGCAACTGCGGGATGTCATGCATTATTCTGTAATACACACATCCAAACAGGCTCCTGCTCGCCTGAAGTGGAGAGATAGATTTTTTTTTATCAATTATTAATTAATTTTTGGGTCACTTTTACAGAGAGCCAGGGCTGAGCAACTTTCTCAAAAATCTAAAATAAAAAAATAAAATGAATATCTTCACCTTCAACAGTTACAGTTTCCACACCTTCACCAACTTCTTCAGCTGTCATACTATATTGACCTTTTAATGATGGACCAAAGCCTGTATTTTCTTAGTTGGAATGATAACAAAACCAAGTACTTCAATAATTTCCTTAAAAGAAATTGGGGGCTCACATCATGGGGCTGGACCATTTATATGGTCTATTTTTTACACAGTTTACATATATATACACATATTACACATATTACACACAAACTGTAGTTTCTAGCCATCAATAAGCTCCTGGTGTTTTTCAGGTTAAAAACACAATTTAATTCTTCCCAGAATTGTTACTCTCATGATATCCTGATTAGGATTTTTGGTTCTGTTTCTAATATCACTTTAGGTTTTCAGTTACACTTTGATTTATGTCATTCTGTGTTTCTAAATTATTAGTTTAATTTCCATTTAGTGTCATCCAAGTTATTTTCTTGTTATATTTAAGCAGTTGTGTCTGTGTCTGTCTAGAAAGAGTGTCTGTTGCTCTTTCTAGATCCTTCTGTCCACACCTGCTCCCTATCAGTTGATTACTCCATTCATACTTCAGTTTGGCATATATACTCCTACTATGCAGTTATTGTTTGCTGGATTTTCTTCATTACCTCATTAACCCATGTGTTCCCCTTTGTTCTTGATTAGTTATGCTTCTGTTGCCACTACTCCTTATTATATCTGCAAGCTAGTGTTGGTGAGATCACTAGTGAGACCATTTTGGCAAATTGCTTCAACAAGCTGCACATTTCATGAAGCTTCATGTGAACTATCACCACCTAGTGGTGGAGTGCATAACTGTAGTGAGCAATATAATGTGTTGTTGTTTTTTCTCAATTGTTTTTCTTGTTTTTTTTCCCCCTTTGAAATTGTTTATTCTTAGTGTGTATAATAAAATTGTTTGTAAGGTTTTTAGTGTGAAATGTCCTGGAAGACAACAGTCTTTTAAACTACACTGTTTTTCTGTCATTTTAAAGACATAAGCTCAAGCAGATGGTGAAAGTGCTTGTACAACAAAGGTGTTAGTCATTTTTATTCAAAACTTATAGTTTTTCCACAGTTTTTGGTTTTAATCTGGTTGGAAGTTACATGTCCAATCGAGTTTGGTAGTGTTTTTCCCCAATCTATATTTGGAAAAGGGATAACAAATACCAGTTTTTCACTTTGGCCAAATTAGCGATTAAGTAGTATAGAAACCTTCAATAGCCAATGCCAGGTCTTAAAACAACAACCCTTGGATTGAAAGGAAAAGTCTTACAGCAGAAGCCTCTTTCACTACTAACTCGTCTTTAGAAAGTAATACAACTGAACACAGTGGCTTGGTCACATTCTGATCATTATATTGTTTAATCTAACCAAAATTGTTTTAACTAACTAGATTGATTGTTTTTCCAACCAATCTATTCTTAGAATACTCTATGCAACTGACATCAACTCTTCTACAAACTTCAACATCTTGACTAAATACTGAGACTGTTTAAATGCCTGTCGAAGTTCACAGGTGAGCTAAACCACTTCCCGGAGCGGTCTCGTGGTCTGACGTGGTAGCGAGGCTTCGCACATCATCAATTTCAGCTCCCCTATATCAGCGGTCCCCAACTTTTTTGGCACCCCGGACCGCTATATGTCAGACAATATTTTCATGGACCGGCTGGTCCGATACGACTGGCATAAAATCAAATACAAACAGCATAAAAATAAAACAAATTATTAATTAGTAATCGGAGGCAATGACACACGAAGTGTGCTTGTGATGTCCAGTCTGCTCCGTAGCTTTGTTTTAGTCACTGTAACCGCAAAAAAATTCACAAAGATAGGATGTTATAGATAGGATGAGTCTTGAACTGAATTAACCTGTGTCAAGAGGCACAGATGCACCGACTGATATAAATGGGAGAGAATACCGCAATTTTTAATATTTTTCAAAATAAAACATCACTCAGACTCTGATCCTCGATAAATTATACATATATATACAGCCTGAGCTAAAATTTACAGCCAACCTGACATTGTCTAGAGATGATTAAAGATTAGACAAAACAATTAACAAGAAGAATGTTTGAAGGAATCGATTATTGCAAGAGGTAGAGGAGCATTGCACAAAATGAACTGAAGAATAAAAGATGGAGTACAAAATGATGATGGACTACAACTTGCCAATTTGGCCTCATAGGAACAGTATTACAAACAGGAACAGGAAAACAATTGTAAACATCGATTAACTTTATACCAGCTAGATCTATAACAGTAAGCTGCTCTTATTTAAATTATTACTTTGAATTTCTCAATTTCATCATGTTTCCAGGCAAAGTTATTTCAGTGGTTTTTAACTAACTACAGGGATGTTTCTGTAAAGCAAAACATGTATGACATGTTTTAAAATGTAAGAATTATGAACCTGTGTGGGTTAATAAATCCATAATGGAGAGAAATTACTCCACAGATGTTCTGCTTCATGGGTATCATCAGAATCGATTTGTTTAGGTTAAATTTCTGATCAGAAATTTTTAATCCTTACATTAGTAGGTGTTTCTTGTAGAAGCTGAGTGTTTGTTACATAGCTTTACAGGATGAGCTAAATCTTAAACCTGTCAGCTGAAATGCTCTTTCACATGCATTACTGTCATTCCCACCCAAGTTCCTGTGTAAGTTAAGCACTGACAGTGAGAATGAAAAATACTTTTCAAAGCTTTACAGGAATGACAAAACACAGTGAGAGACTCTCTGTCACTGTTCAGTGGGAGTCGGGCTACAGGGCAGGGACACTCACCCCAGACGTAGGAGTGTCTTTTGAGTGCAACTACATCAAAACACATCTTCTTCATGCTCATTTTCACTCTGCGTTTATCTGTTCCAGTCATCAACCTGTCTTTTTACTGCTCTTGTTTAGTGAAAGAAGTAACTTTAAAAAAGTGCAAATGAAAATTAGGCTCACAAGTGTGAAATTGTCAATATGCACACTGCAGCCCAGTGCAGATGAAGGCGAGGTGACAGATCTCACCTGAACAGATGTGTTTGGACGAGTAAAAAGGCAGGTTTAAGCTCTATGTAGCTGTGCTTCCATCCATCTGAAATGTGAATTTTATGCAAACGTTTAAAAGTTGAAAAGAAGAAAATGCTAATTTAAGGGGTTTCCATTTGGTTTAAAATGAATTAGCCAAGCGATGCAACACATAATGTCATCATACAGTAGGTCTTTGAGCATGGCTGTAAGAAACAGGTAGTAGAGGCTGAAATCAAGCACTGACCATAGATCAGTAATTGAGGAAAGTATTAATGAATGTGTTGCCATACAGCAAATTGTTCTACAATTAAATAGTCAGTTAGTAACAGCAATGTTGTTTCAAACCACATTTACATGCATTGTAGGAACATCCAGGAAGGCGCTGACAGCAGAAACAGCTGATAAGTCATGTCAGGAAAATAGGCTACAGGCTAATCGAAGCATCAGAACTACTGGGGTGTCAGTCTGCTCATCAAACAGTGTTTAAGTTGTTTAAGGGTAAACCAAAAAGGCAATTTTAAACATATTTTACACTAAAAACTTACATAAGGTTTGCTTGATTTCAGTTAAGAAGGTTTAAAAAAAATGAATGTATTCATATACACAACATAAATTTACGTTGTAAGTAAGGTGGATTGTCGCAGCATTTGTGAATTCACAAACTAACGAAAATACATCTTGCCAGAATCCAACAGCTGTATTACTCTCAATACTGAAACGTATGATCAATGAAATGCAGAGATATGTATGATGTCAACAGCTCAACCAGAAGCGGTAGGCTGAAGAAAAACAAATGTAGCTGCACTGGTTTTAGCTGGAATATCCTCTATTAATTTATTTAAAAGAGCAAAAAGATGCATTTTGCACCTTTTTTAATGGGAAGATATCCGCGTCTTCCTCCTGATTTATCTGTTAACACCACCCATTGTGAAATAAATCAAGTGCAATGATTGGTAAAACAATCGGGATAAGAGGCATGTGTCACTTGATATATCAATGAATGTCCTTCCGTGTTGTGAACACTTTCCACACGAGTCTTACTAGATTGGTATTGTGTAGAATTCAAATTAAACTGCAGAAATTAATCAGGCTTATTCCAGTTTAAATCGGAATATCACACAACAAAGTTATCGGCCAAAAATTATGTAAACTTTTCATATTCTAAGAAATATATAGAACCTATTGTAACTCATAAGCCATATGATCTGGTCACAAAACTAAAAAATTACTAAAGATAAATCAGGCTGACACTTTTGATGCGTGAAAAACTAACAAAATAACAATTGTCTCCTTCATTTAAAATAATAAGAAATATATTCATCACTTTGACTTCCTTTATCATGTTCTTTAATGTAAACAATAGAATCAGACCAACACACGTGAATCCTGAACTTGACCAAATCAAGATTTAATTCCAGCAGATAGCAGGGATGAATTTTGAGATGACCTGGTTGAGGAGAAAAAACACAAAGAGCAGCACACATACTATCACACACATGATGTCATCTGTCTCACCACTGAGAGGAGGGGAAACCCGTGAGCTGAATTCATATTGTTTGATTGCTTCTCCCAGCCATCTTGTAATAACGACGCATGATATTTCTCACACAGCAACCCCTCCGTAATCCTCCACCATCCATTTCTTCTAAGGTGTAAGTTTATTATCTACAGCCTGTCCAGGCCCCACTGTAAAGGCATGGCTGCAGAATAACTGCACACAGGTAAAATATGCCCTTGGCCATGTTAATGTCACATCGACTGTTATCATGCTTGTAAAAACACACATTTTATGGTTTCTGGAGATAAAGAGAGGAATAAGGAAATCTATCATCTGAAAATGGAATAAGTGCAAAGCACAACTACTAATCTACCAAGACAAGGCCATCCAAACAAAAAGATCGGCCGGGGATAGCATGTATCACACCAGCCTAGGCATATGTCCAACTTAGAATCTATAGCAGGACCTGAAAATGTATATTTAGAGGTGGACTACATCTGGGCTGACTTAGTTTAAGTAATTTTGAAAAGAAAAATATTTAAACATATAACTTTATAAATGTGCAGATTAGTATAGATGTATCCACTTAACATTTATGGACGCAACTGTGCCAAAACATGAGTCTACAAAAGACTTAAACCAGCATGCAAACAAATGCTAATTTTTTCACATGCAAACTGACAATGCTGTTGATTGACCATTAGTGGTCATTCAGGATTTCATTTAGGGGTAATACAGTAAAGGGATTGAATAAATATAAATGCAACATGGGGGAATGAGTGGCCTAGTGGTTAGAGCAGTGAGTGTTTGCTCTGAGAAGGTTGCAAGTATCCGGGTTGATCCTTTCAGCCTCCACTCTGGCTCCCTGAGCAAGACCCTTAACCTCCAATTGCTCCCCCGGCACCACACAGTGGCAGCCCACTGCACCCCAAGGAGATGGGTTAAGATGCAGAAGTGAATTTCTCCATTGTGACATCGATGATGTTCCATTTATTTATATTTATTAATATGTTACCTTATTTTCTTTGTTAAAAAAAAAAGAAAACTCCAGGACTTTGGACAAAAAAAATCAAAAATCAAAGATCAATGTTTTTGGTACATTTACCACACAAATAGAAGGTCAACAGATATGATTTGGGGAATTTTACATGTTCTCCATGGACATAGCTCTGTTGCAATTGCTTCAAGTTCGGTTGTTTTCTTTACCCATTTCAAGAAAAGTCTCCATCTGAATGGGAAATCTTTGTTGTGAGTTTGTGCCAATCTGGTGCTCTGTCTAGTGTGTACCTTATTCCTCACCTATATTTAACTGTGACATAATCCAGACCTCCTGTGACCGTCCATAAAGGAATTTTAATATGCCTAATTTCTATAAACACAGTGTAGATTAAGACTTTTTTTCTGTGAACTTTCAAAACGATTCAGCCACTGCATCTTATAAGTATAGTACTGTTTGATGCTATTAGTTCTGCTTTCAATGTGACATCTTGTTAATTAGCAGGATGATTACCATGCTAACTTGGCTAATACCTAATTACCACTTGCTAACAGAAAACAAGACAGTTGTATACCATATAAAGCTAGATAATATTTCACTATTTAAGACTATTTGATGGAACTGTCTACTGATTGCTCCTGTCTAGCAAAAAAAAAAAAAAAAATGGGTAAAAAATAGCAAATATCAGTGAAGGTTTAAACATACATGTTTTAGGATGGAGGGAGAAGGGTGTTGGAAGGAGAAGGTGTTGAAGCTAAATATGTCCTAGTTGCAAAATAGCGTTACCAATGACTGCAATATTGTGTGAAATAAAATGATCTCATTGTCAGATTTTTGTTGAAATCTGTATTACGCATTTTACTGGATAAAATAAATGATACTCATTTAATAACACTAGTTTCTTAGGTCTGCAGGCTGTGCTGGTGTTTTTTGTGTGGCTAATTGGGTCCGCACTAAGCTCATTTCTAGCAATCAACGCAGCCTTCGAAAGGGAGCAGTCTCCTTTTATTTCTTTATCTTCATCTTTGAAAATGAAATCAATGAAATGAAATTTGGCACAATTATATATATATATATATATATATATATATAGTTTGAAAAGAGTTTTGGAAAAAGTATAGGCAAACTTATTTAGTCAGACAACTTCA
>NW_015150646.1:59834-61230 GCF_000732505.1 Cyprinodon variegatus
CAAACAAAATGCAGAGAGCAATAATTCTAGATGCCATTAATTTAGAACTTACCAGTGTCTTACCTCCCTGAACAGTATGTCACTGGCCTCCTGGAACAATAAGCCATTGTTCTCCGTAAACAACAAACCATTCTCATACCTTCATCAGTTAATCCTTATTTTTTTACCTTTAGAGACTCCATCCCAAGGATTTACCAATCCGTCACCTTTTTTGTTTATTCAGTAAACCTTTCAAAACTCCACTGTCTTTGATTGTGCCTGCTTAAGAGTCAAACTTAGAAACATGTCACTATTTTAAATATTGTCCATAGCAACATTGTATATAAAGTCTGATCTTTATTGTTTTTATTAAACTATGTTTAATTTCAGCTTCTTTTAAGTAAAGAAGGGTTTTTTTGTGTGTGTTTCCTTTTCTGAGCCAAGTCTAAACTACTTCAAGTGATTTCTGTGTCACAAAAAGTGACATTTAGGCATTTAAAAATAAAATGTAGAACATATTTACTTTCTGTACTGTAACCAAATGAATGGTTTGAAATCATTTAACCTGTGGCAGTTTGTCTTGCTGTTACTTTGATTTTTTATTCTGCCAGCCAAGGATTTAAACACCTGTAATCTACAGTCATTTCTCCTCAAGTCACAGTTTAGGAAACAGCTGACAAAACTAATTAGGAGCAGAAGGATGTTCACATTTCCTGTCCTGACATCACATTAATCCCGAAAGACAAGAGTGCCAAGTTCGTAGGCCACTCATCATCCTTAGATTAATGTGACAATAGGTTACAGTCACGCTGCTGTCACACCAGTGTTTTGTAATGGCTCTACTAAGCATGACAAACCAAGGACTCTAAGGCTGCTTTTAATATGACTATAGTTATATGCTACTTTTTTGGAAAAGATCAAAAAGATTCTAGGAGAAGACATTTTTCAATATAAGAGATCATTTGTTTATCTCTGCTTAAAGTGTCACCCAACATCTGCCTCCTTCTCCCCATTGAATGTTTCACTATAACCTTCCTGCTGTATCTAATTACTCATCCTTTTTTGGCAACATCATGCAACCAAAAGCCACTCAGTGTATGTATTCCCATGAGCAAATTTTGTTTTGTCTGCTTGAGGGAATTATCACCACTTTGTCTAAGTATTTACAAAAAGTTGAAAATGATTTAGATCTGTTTTGAGATCTATACAAGGGAAACTAAATTATTCTATATTTTGCATCTAGAATTAAAGTTCTTGGCATTTTGTTAAAGGAAATGTGCTTTTTAAAAGAGGAATTGCAGTAAATGGTAAATTTAAGTTGTCTGACTAAATGGTTTTGGGCAGAATAAGGCCCCGTCCACACGAAGCCGAACCCTGGCCTAAACTCACAAATTTTTCACCAAACCAGCCTCTCATC